>NW_016803392.1:2020289-2050104 GCF_001698545.2 Rhinopithecus bieti
TGCACGTTATGCACATGTACCCTAGAACTTAAAGTATAATAATAAAAAATAAATAAAAATAAAAAAATTAAAAAAATTAAAAAAAAAGAAGGGAACAACAGACACCTACTTAAGGGCGAAGGGTTGGGGGAAGGTGAGGATTAAAGGAACTACATATCAGATACTATGCTTATTATCTGGGTGATGAAACAATATGTACACCAAACTCTCATAACATGTAATTTACCTATATAAAAAACGTGTACGTGTACCGTGAATCTAAAACAAAAGTTTTAAAAGTTTAGCATGTTTAAAATGTAATTATTATTAACACAATTGAGTTTCAAGTAAATCTTGGCATTATGCAAAATGAATGTCTGTAAGTTATGACTTATATATGTTTTTCACTCAAGCAACATTTATCTTGAGTTTAATATACGAGGTACTGGACTAAGTCCTATAAAGTATATGAACACAAATCAGATACAGAACTTTCCCTGAAGAAGCTCACAATTCAAGTGAAAGAGAGAAAAATGTACATAAGTGACTGTAAATCAAGATGGAAAGAAATTACTCTCTTAGCAAAGATTTTAAGGTGGCTTAGAGGATGATGAGATAAATTGCATTTGGAGGAAATAAGAAACAGCTTCAGAAAAGATATGACCTTTGAAGCATTGGTGGACTTTGAACATGGAGAACTAGAAGGAGAGCCTTCCAGTAGTGTGAAGCTGTGAGAAATGGTGAGATAACACAGGGATGGGGTAGCCATTGGCTTTTCATGTATATATTGACTGTCCCTTAGTACCCGGCACGTAGTAGGATTGTACATCCCCTTCCCACTTGAAATTTGTTATGACAACATGGGTCATTTTGATTAATGAAATATGAACTGAAGGGATGTACATTATTTCTAGGCAGAATGAGCACACACATCACCAAATTGCCTTACCTGTCACAGTGCTTATGGAAACATGAGTCAAGATGGAGCTTCCAACAACGTGGGTCACTAAGCATTTAAATGAGCAGGATCCTGCCACCCCTAACAAACTTAAAAAAAAATTCCTTTTGTGTGTGTGTGTGAAGCAACTGAGATATTGGACTATTTGGTAACACAGCATACACTAATTCATTCTAATACAAGAATTGTGTACAGTTCAGTCCGGCAGAAGCTTCAAATACAGGAAAGGCAGTGGTGGGAGAGGAGTGACAGATACCTAATTATACAATTACAGCAAAATGTGAGAAGTATTCTAATCAAGGTTAACATTCTCAGTATACAAAGATGTATATAGATCAATAAGAGAAAGTTTTAGATAACAGTAGGCAAATGGAAAAAGAATAGGCACAGAAGTTGACAAACTATAACAAGCATATAAAAATCTTAAACATTATTGGTCATTAATGAAATTCAAATGTAAAGAATGAAATGGTACTATCTGCCTTTAAATTTGGCAAAAATATTAAAAATAATAGGATCCTACCTTGTGTTTTCTGATGGGAATGCAAACTATAGAAATTTCCAGGGAACAACTTGGCAACATGCATGAACGACCTTAAATTTAACCAAGTAATACCTCTTCAAGAAACATTACTTTCTTTTTCACTAATTAAGTCTCTTTTAACTTAAAGTTTCTGAAATCAGCTAGACACGGTGTGTCCAAATAAGGGCATTTATTGAAAAGATACTGGTGAGTCTGGGGATATACAAGGAATGGGTAAAAATCCAGGCTTTGGGAAAGGCAGGAACCAGGACAGCTTTGGCGATCTTATCAGCAGGATCATCCTTCCTCTGGAATGTTGCCAGTATGTGACTTGGCTAGAAATAACACTCAATGTCTATGTCTCTCAGGTTAAAATGCCAAATTCCAAAACTAAATAGACTAGTTTGGGTCTGGCATACAACACTGCACCCATTAGGTATGGTTAGAAAGGCAAGATTCCACAGCTTGAATACAAATATAGGAAACACCTGTGGGAGGAGCAGGTGGTTCCTAGAGCACAGATGTTTAACAGGCCACTTGATACGTGTCTTAAGGAAAAGATCAGAAGTGGGAACAAAGGTTTCCATGTAAGAAGTTCATCCTAGTGATATTTATAACAGCAGAAAAAAAGAAACCCAAAAGTCCAGGTGGATGTTGTTGACGTAAATTCTTATGAACTATTATTTTCAAATAAATTTGTAGTCATGAAGAATTCAGTGTTGTGAGAAAAGTGCAAATAATTTTATATCCTGTAAAACAGTTTTATAAAAGTTTTAAAATGCCACAAAACATAAAATATTAACCAAGGTCTAGTGTAAGTAGCAGTGAAGGTTATGAAGAATGAGTACTTCGAAAATTTTTCTTGATTTAAGCAAATGACCTATGATGGTCATGCATGACTTTTATTATCAGAAATTTCAACTATTTTAAAGTAGACATGCTGACAGATGCAGTATTTAGCAGCAGTTGAAATTCCAGAGTTAATCATTCTGTGTTTATATTTTGGTTCTGCCATTTATTAGCTGAGCAATTCTGATCACATGGATTAACCTGCTCAGGCTGAGTTTTTGTGTCTGAACGCAGAGAAATAATAACTCTTACAGCCTTGGGCTTTGTGAGCATTAAGTGTATATAAAACACTTAGCCCACTGATATTTCTAACATCTGATGAAAGGTAGCTATTGTTGTAATAACTGAGGAGCACAGATAAGGAACAACAAAGCCTACCTGGAAGAGTCAGAGAATGTGGTATTTTAACTAGATCTTCTTTCATTTATATTTATTTCTTGATATAGGGTGCTACTATAAATTGGGTCGTTTTGAAAGAAAGTTGGAGATAAATCAAATCCATTAATATAAACATTCCCATAATGTATAGCTCCTCTTCACTTTAAAAATGTGCCAGGTAACTTCTGAACTGTGCTCACACAGGAAGATTCACGGGTCTAACCAATGCAATGAAAAGGCTTGATTCTCCCAGAGCCCTCCGGGCCTTGAACATCTGCAGTGGGGCAAGTTAGACCAGCTTCAACAAAGAGTCAGTACAACCTCAGCCTCTGATGCAAACAAGCCATGAGCTTTGCTTCTCCTTGGCACAGAGATTGACCTAGAAGCTGCAAAGCCAGGACCAACTGGCAACTGCCATCTGTACAAAGTGGTGTTGTAATGGGTCTGGGGCTGGAAGCGGTGTGCAGTCCCTGCCCTAATTCTGCCTGTATGTTTCCCTTCTTGCCTCTCCCTCCCTGTCTGAAGCTAAAATTGAAAACAGAGTTTAGAATCTAAGCTCTCTTACAACCCTCTTTTCTTTCCGATAGGCAAATAGTTCTCATCCATTTTCTACATAAGCCTTACTGTCTTGCTTAGCTAAAGTTTTTCTGACCCTCAAGGTACTTCAGATCATTTGTAGGTAATGGGAAAAGCAGTGCCGTTTTATTAATAACAAAGGCCCAAAGCATAAACACATAGTGCCACTCAGTAAGATTTATTTTTAAAAAAAAAAAAACCCGAATACAAAACTTTGATGTATGCTGAAATTAAAAGAGCCTTTTCTTTCATGCTTTTCTGACTTTCTAGCTCCACCCAACCACCTTTTTGCTTTTCCTTAAAATATATACTAAGTGTACATTTAAGTGCAATAGATCATTCAGTACAGGCCAGGAGAGTGCTGATTTTGACTGGCCATCCTACCTTCTTCCCTTCTAAGACTCTTCAAATAAAAACTGTGACAATGGCCTTAGAAATTATCTTGCTATATGTTTCCATTTTGCAAGTGTGGAAACAGACCCAGATATGCTATGAGATTTAAGATGCCAAGAGATATTAAGACCTTACAGTTAGAATTATAGCCAGGTCTTCAGGAATTTATTTACCTCCTGAGCTCCTATTTATTTAATCATTCTCACTGTCTTAAGAGTAAAAAGCAGCTGAGCTGTGCCTGTTGGGATAGTTAATTTTCATCTTGAAGATTTCTTGGAGCTTATAGTCCAAGTAGACTATAAGATGGGACAAAAGTAATTTACCTCACTCCACATACCTCTCCATTTCTCTTCTGTACCTCTAAGAACATCTGGGATTTTTCTTTAAAAATACCAATATCAGGTCTTATTCTAGGTCTATTGGTTGAGAATCTCTCAGGGTTAAGCCCAGGTATTAGTATTTTTAAAAGTCTCCCTGGGTAATTCTAATGTGTAGCCAGTGTTGAGAACAACTAGGCCGAGACTGCTTCCTTGTTTTTAGTTTCCTTTTGTCTTAGCCTCCTTTTTTTCCATTTCTTCCTCTCTTCCTTTATTATTTTCATTCATTCCCTTTGCTACTTCTCTCTTAACTGGGTATAAGAGGGAATTGAAGTTTACTGTTGCATGTTTGACATGTGTATTCATTTTTGTTTGCTGCTTGGGCTTGATTTTTAAATCAGGTGATTTGAACCTTTTTTTTCTCCTTCAAAGTAGCTTTTCTTCACCCTTCACAAAATTTAATTAGGTTTTTGCTAACATATAGCCTTCAATTAACTTATTTTCCTGTATGAAATGGACCTCTGTAGGAAAAAAGAAGGTGACAGAACTCTATCATTTAATGGTTATTAACATATCTTGGTCAATATTGACCATCTTTTCTTTTCAAAACCCTTGACATTGCATTGTTCTGGCCTCTGACCACATCCTGACTGATCTTTCATGGCATCTATTTCTCTTCCAGCTCTAACAACCCATTTCTCCTCTCACTGTACACAGCCTTCCTTGGTGATCTCACCTACTTCACAGCATCTCTCTCCCATCGGTCTCTCTTTCACTCTTAACTTTCACTCTCACTGTCTTTCTCCAACTTTATAATTATTAGTTGAATAATCTCTACCCTTACCTTTCTCAAGTCTTCAAAATTAACATAAACTCATCTTTTCCTCTTCCTTTTGTATCTCCACAAAAGGTTCTTTCTCCATTTATCAATGATATAGTTGTCCATTTATATCCTAATTTGTTCAAATGATATATAAGTGTTTGCTGTCTACAATATACCAGGTAGAATGATAGGTCTGGAAAAGCAATTTTGAGAAATTGAGTTATTGTTAACAATTACTCACTTCTTCCTTCTGCTGGAGAAGGTACTATATCCCCACTCATTGCTCTATGATATACAATCTTTTCTGTGTGGAGAGTATTACTTTTCTGCTTCATTGACTTTGGGGTTGGTTGGCCATGTGACATATTTTGGGCAAAGGAATATGGGCTGTGATATACACCATGAGTGAGCAAAGGGTTTCCAAAAGCATTGCAAGTTTGGCCAGTGTTCTGGGCCCTGCCTTCTTGCCTGAGAGCAGTATTCCCAGAGAGGGCTTGCCCCTTCTGCCTGGCTTCTGGAACGAGAGGCCATAAGCAAGAGAGCTGTGGCCTGAAGCAGAGCTGCAGCTGACTCACAGTCTACATATCATATGAGCAAGAAATAAATGATAGTTGAAAGCAAGTGGTGCTTTGGAATTATTACAGCAGCTAAACTGTGTAATGCAGCAATGATCAATTAAACACTGTCCTTACCAGCCAGGGCTCAGAGTTCAGCAGAGAATCTCCAATTCCTAAGATTTGTCTCCAGACATTTTCGATTTTCCCTTTTCCAATCTTCTGGATTCAACATCCACATTGCCAATTCCTTTTCACTGCCTGTCATTCTCTCAATTATTGTCACAGCTTTTATTTCGTTTCCCTGCCCTCAACCTGCTTTCTTAACTCAATTGTTCTGGTAAGTCATTGCCACAGCATGTGTTGGCTATGAATCCATGTTGCAAGTAATCAAAATCTCAACTCAAATTGATTTAAACCATGGAGATATTTATCTGGTTCATGTAACTGAGAGTGTTGAAGCAGAGATAACTTTAGGCAAGGCATGATCCAGTGGTTCAAACAATACCAAGGACTTGTTTTCTCTCCATCATTTCTTTTTTACTGTTTTTTTAAAAACAAAACAAAACAAAACAAAACAGCTTTATCGAGATATGTATCACATACCATAAAATTCACCTGTTGAAAATATACAATTTAAGGGTTTTTAGTATATTCACAGAGTCGAGTAATCATCACCACAAACAGTTTTAGAACATTTTCATTACCTCAAAAGAAACCCATTAACCTTTAGGTATTACCCCTAGTATCTCCATCCCTGCTTCCCTACAGGCTTAACCACCAGTAATCTACTAGTATCTCCATCTCCCCTCCCCCACAGCCCAAAGCAACCACTGCTCTACTTCCTGTATCTCAAAATCATCCTATTCTGGACATTTTATGCAAATAAAGTCATATACTATATGATCTCTTGTGATTGGCATTTTTTCCCCTTAGTATAACATTTTAAGGTTCATACATGTTATGTATGGCATGTATCAATATTTCATTGCTTTTCATGGCTGAGTAACATTCCATTGTATGACTATACCACATTTTGTTTATCAGTTAGTTGATAGACAATTGGGTTGTTACATCTTTTGGCCATTATGAATAATGCTGCTATGAACATTTGTGTATTTTCTTGTGAACATATGTTTTCAGTTGCCTTGGAATGAAATTGCTGACCCATATGGTAATTCTGTTTAACTTTTTGAGGAATTGCCAGATTGTTTTCCAAAGTATCTGCACCATTTCACAATCCTAACAGCAAGGCAGGTGGGTTTCAGTTTCTCTAAATCTTCACCAACAACTGTTATTGTCTGTCGTTTTGATTATAGCCATCCTAGTGACTGTGAAGTGGTATCTCACTGTGGTTTTTTATTTGCATTTTCCTAATGACTAATGATGTGAGCATTTATTTTTTCATGCACTATTGGCTATTTATATATTTTCTCTGCAGATGTGTCTATTCAGATCATTTGCAGGTTTCTAAATCGAGTTCTCATTTTATTATTGAGTTGCAACAGTTCTTTATATATTCTGGATACAAGTCACTTTCTTAGATATATGATTTGCAAGTATTTTCTTCCATCTCATGAATTGTCCTTTTATTTTTTATATTTATATATGTATTTATTGTCTATTAATTTTATTTATTATTACTTATTTTATTCATTTATTTTTTGTGTTTTACTTTTGTGATTTTGTGTCTTTTGAAGCACAAACGTTTTTAATTTTGATGAAGTCTAATTATCTATTTTTTCTTTTGTTGTGTGCTTTTCATGCCACATAAAACAATCTGTTGCCAAATATGAGGTCATAAAGATTTACTGCTATGTTTTCTTAGAGTTTTATAGTTTTAGCTCTTGCATCAAGATTTTTAATCCATTTTCAGTTATTTTTGCATATCGTATGAGGTTAAAAATTTAAATTTATTCCTTTGCATGTGGCTATCCAGTTGTTCTAACACTATTTGTTGAAAGGACTATTCTTTATCCATTGAATGGTCTTGGCATTGCGTTGAAAATACAAATCAATTTGGGAGTCTAAATATTTGGAATTATATAGTGGTGATGGTTGCACAACTTTGTGAATGTATCAAAAACCACTAAATCGGCCGGGTGCGGTGGCTCACGCCTGTAATCCCAGCACTTTGGGAGGCCTAGATGGGCAGATCACGAGGTCAGGAGATCGAGATCATCATGGTTAACATGGTGAAACTCTGTTTCTACTAAAAAATACAAAACAAAACAAAAACAAAAACAAAGCTGGGTGTGGTGGTGGGCACCTGTAGTCCCAGCTCCTCGGGAGGCTGAGGCAGGAGAATGGCATGAACTCGGGAGGCGGAGCTTGCAGTGAGCCGATATCGCGCCACTGCACTCCAGCCTGGGTGACAGAGCGAGACTCTGTCTCAAAAAACAAAACAAAACAAAACAAAAAAACAAAAAACCCACTAAATCACACACTAAAAAAAGGGTAGATTTTATGCTATTTGAATTCCTTTTCAATGAAAAAAGTCTGCCCATTCTCTTTTACTGATCTTCCTGAGCATATCTCCCAATCTGATGTGTTGGACTCTGCCTTTGAATATTTATCTTCAGCAGACCACATTTATGCAACTGCCATGGCCTTGTCATATAATTATTTGCGTGATTTTCAAAGGTTTAAACGGGATGTATATTGAGATGGATATTACCACTAGAGATTAGTTGGTTATCCATAAAGAAACTGTATAGGTAGCATTGGTCCAACCTATAATTCTAGCCTCACTATTCAGAAATTCTATCTTGTCAGTGTTCCAGGTCAATCACATCTAGCTCACAATTCCTAAATGCACAAAAGTATGAACATAAGCCAAGAATGAAATTATGTTAATTTAGAATGAGATCAACTGTCTAGTAAACTGGTCATACTAGTGGATGGCCCTCCTCTGGGTGTATAACAAATGCAATAGCAAAAGCCAGAAATTTGCTTGGTAGGCATGTAATCAGAGCAATGCTGTGATTCAAAAGCTTGGTACAAAATATACTCTAGTCAAAAGCAGCTTCACAGTAGGGCTAGACCAGACAACAGAATTCAATAGTGTTTATCTCTGTGGCTCTCCTTTATCCAAGAATCACCTGATTCTTGTCCATCTTGCTTCAAGTCCAGGAAACATTCTATCTCCATGCTGCCTTTTTACAGACTTCTGATCATTCCTCATGCTCTGATTTCATAATTTGAATCCTAGAAAGAAGCCTTGCAGTAGTCCCAGCAAATGCTTTGTTTTTTTCTCCCCATGAGATTGTAAATTCCATAAGACAAAGACTGACTAGAGATTTATATCTTGTGCAGCACCTACCATAGATCTGAGTATTATAAGTGTGATTAAAATGAACTGAATCTTGAGGAAATGTACTATCTTCAAAGCACATTTGTTGATAACTTTCTTTTCCTTCATGGTATTGTGTATGAAAATAGCAAAAATTTAAAATTCTGTCAATGTGACTAATATCAATTTCCTGCATCATATTGCTTCTCTATATTCAGTAGATTTATTCTGAGGAATCCATGCATTGTTTTATGTGAAGCTACTCAAATTATTTTAACTGAAATACAGCTATTAAAAAGTGCACTATCTTCTCTTTCAGTGATTCTCAAACTTAGCTGTGAATCAGAATCACTGGGAGGGCTTGCTAAAACATAAATTCCTGATCCCCACCCCAGAATTTCTGATTAAGTAGGTCTGGGTTAGGGACCCAGAATTTGTATTTGTAACAGACTTGTCCTCAGATGGTGCTGATGCTGCTGGTTAAGAACTAAGTATGCTTGGAGAACCATTGCTCTCCTTCATAGCTCTTGGTCTTCAATGTTTGAATTGGAGCCTCAAAGTGTGGTCTGTGGGTCCAAGCACCTTCAGTACCCACAAATTTATTAGAAGTCAAGGAGCTCAGGCCCCACTCGTGACCTCTGAGTCAGAATCTGAATTGTAAAAAGATCGCTCAGGTGATGTGTATACAAGTCATTAAAATTAGAGAAGCATTGACTTAGAGCACCAAGAGAGGTCACTTGCAAACAGCCTAGAGAGGTGTCAAGTGAACAATGATCTAATTAAAAGTAGCAGGAACCTGCAAGTGTGCTACATTATGCATATTTAAGACTAAGCTGAGAGCAAAGAAAACAATGTGACTAAATCAGTCAGGGTCTTGGCAGGACACAGATGGGACTGAGTACTCACAGAGAGAATTAAAGTGACTTTATTAAAGACATTATGTTAAAAGATATGGGCAGGATCAAGCTTACCTATAACAGATGATAAAACACTTAGGTGTTAATATCAGCAAGAAGCTATTACCACCCGTAGGCCTAAATGGTAGGGAAGTGGAAGGCAGAAAAATACCCAGACTTCTTTTTCTTCTCATCCTTTAGTATCTTCATGCCTTCCACCGGCCAAATCCACCTAGAAGGCCAAAGGCACCCCAACCTAGCTAATACAGCCCCTAGAAGTCAGCCTCCTAGGGGCACAGAGAAGAATGCAGCAGGGTGGAGAGCTCTCCCTTAACAGAGTCATCTATTGTTCAAGTACCAGTCAGAGTAGATCAGATTGAAAGTTATACCCTTTTTTATATCCAAATAAAAGTATATGGGAGAAATGTTAATAATGTTGATATAGAATCAAAAAATTAATAATGTTGATAGAGAAAATCCAAATATTCCTTCTTCATCTGCAACTGAGAAAACCCTAATATCTGTCACCAAAGGAGAAAGCATACAAGGTGGCTTGTAATGATAACTTAGATACTGGTCAGCGAGTCAGTTGGCCATTCTTGCTGACCAAGATTGTCTATAGAGCTCATATTGTAAATGAGGGATGGAAAAGTGAATAGGTAGCTGATCATCTCATTGACTACAGGAACTGTGCAAAGGCTGGGTAAGCTTTGTTGAGAGGAGCATGATGATAGAAGGTTCAAGCCAGAACTCATGTGGAAACAAGAGTGAATGGCCAATTATTCTCTGGAGTGATTTTAAAATATCTTAAAGTGAATTCTCTTGAAGGATGACACTCTGTGTGTTGCTTACCGTAGGTCAGAGCTTCCCATATTATCATGAGTGCATATAAATTTCCCAGGGATCGTGTTAAAATACAGATTCTCCTTTAGTAGGTCTGGGCTGGGCCCTGAGATTTTGCATCTCTAACTAGCTCCTATGCAATGCTGATGCTGTTGACCTTAGGAACACACTTTGAGTAGCAAGGTCCTAAGGCATAGAAAAATCAAGAACAATCTTGATTACATTGAAACTGGGATTTTCCTGTCTTTGGCCTTTGGAAAATGGATGGTAAATTAAAGTAGATCCATGGGAGGAAGACAGGAGGGTTGTGGAGGCAGTACAAGATCTTAACCTTTTGTAGCCCATAACTTATTCTTCTTCTTTTCCCCACCAGGGAAAAGCTATCGAATTTGTTCTTTTTGTTTTCAACTTTTCTTGTCTTAGCCCCTAACAAACCCCTATCAACAATCCCTTTGATCTTCATATGAACTTGGTTTTATCCCATTACAAATGTTGAAGCAGGAACCACAGTTACATGTAATTTGTGTTCCATACCTTTGTGGGGTTGGCTTTTTATGTACATAGGTCTAAGATGAGGTAGATAAAGAAGTGAGTTTGATTCCACTGTCTTTGATGAGAAAACATATTTGACAGTCTATAAAATGTCATTGTCCAACATTCCCAAGGACACAGAATCCTTGTGAACTAGACATCACCACTGTAAAAGGTAAAAACTATGCCTAAGAGACAAGTCACTAACTTACACTGTCCCATTGAAGAAGTTACAAATCTATAGGCAATAAGTCAATCAGCAACACTCACTGAACACCTACTACATGCCTTTCATTATGGTAGAGATTGTGATTATATAGAAAAAACAAGGACTCTGGATCTAGAGGTGTCAACTCAGATGAAAGGCAAAAATCAGTATGTGAAGCAATAACAAATTGTGATCAGTCGGGGTGGACTTTGCCATCTCGTCTTGGCTCTACACCATACACCACATATATAATGGATATTTCAACACTGATTTACAACTTCAGATATAAACAATTCATTCTCAGCTAATGATCTTAAAACTTACTCCATTCTTATTTGCCATTTTACCTGGTAGTGAGTTATGTCCCCAATCCCAACCTTAGATTACTCTTTCAATCATTTTAATTTTCTACCCCCTCGCACTGGTTCAGGCTACCTTAACTAATTCCATTCCCTGAATCCCAGCCTATTGTGGGGTCAGGGCTCCTACAGGGTAGACCCAAGGGCTATGAGTATACTGAATAGAAGTGATATTTAAGTTGTGTCTTAAAAAAAAAGTCAGAGTTTGTCAAGTGAAAAAGTTGGGGAAAATATTTATGGTGGTTTTCAAGCAGTAATAACAGTAAGGAATATGGTGCAAAGGCATGTAACAATATCAGATCTATGCCAGGGAATACTGGGAATAAGCTTGAAAAGCCATTTACAAAGAGCTGTGATGTGCATCCTCCTTCAGTAGAATGATACAGATTGCTCTTCCATATGCTGTAAGGCCATGAGTACAATTCAGCTTGCCGTGAAGCCTGGCACAAGATGAACCTTTGATCTGACTGGCACCAGTACTTCTTTGAAGTAAATGTGACCCTTATTTTATTTTATGTCCTGAAGATTATCAAGAACTAGAAGGTCCTAGTTATTTTCCAAGTTTAAAACTTCCCCTAAGCATTCCACTAAATACACTGGTCTTAATGTGGTAGTAGGCACATTTGGGACAGATAAGCAGACATTCAAAAAAAATAAACAGCTTAGCAAATATTTTACTAAAATGTTATCATTTTGACCACAGAGTCTCATATGCTTTTTGACCTTTGCTTATTTTCTCAATAATACCACTAAAACCACCAACGCTGTCAAGGGAAGTGATCGATAGTTTAGCAAGATTCAAACTTAGGATGGAATACCACTAAAATGTCATGTGTTCAATATACTGGGGCAAAATAAACCCAGAATATTTGGTTCATATGGAAACCAAAAACAAAACAAAACAAACAAACAAACAAAAAAACAGAGAAATTCATGCAGTGACCCATGGAGAGTTGACACATGTGCTGATCCTCTATATCTATCAAAATGATTGAGGGGAACTCCCACGTTGATCCTATACATAGTTCATCAGAAGCCACATCTGTTCTCTTTCACCAATATATAACTGTGCTGTGTCTTGATCAGCTGTCTCAAGATTTTAAGTCCCTTTTGTGCTTTCCCAATATAAATAGCAAGGCAAGGCTTTTTGAATTCACTTTGGAACACTCTCAAAACCCAACAGGTGTTGGCCTTTTCTGACCTCCGGGGGCCTTTCCCCTCTTTGAGGGGGGACTGTCTGCTCTTCCCCAAAGGGATAGCCCTACCAGACAACCACAGGGTGACAGCTGGCATCCTCTCACAACACATGCCAGCAAGGAGGAGAGCTCAGGAGTGACAGCCAAGAATATTCGGCACCTGCCCCTCCTCCTTGTAAACCACCCATTGGGGAAAAAGTGGAAAACAGAATTGCTGAGAATCGTACATTTCTTAGAAATGCAATTACCACAAATGTAAACGATATGGGAAGTTACAGGCTTACAGGCTGCCATCAGGAAAAACTAGTTACTTAGAGGTGAAAGCAATGCCTTTGGAACATGGTAAATGAAAACACAAATGAAAGTTGTTCAAAAAGGATTCTCAGGGTGGGCATGAGAATGGTGATACTGCAGAGCTTTTTTCTTCTTTTTTTGGTTGTGAGGTTTTTGGTCGTCAAATTAGGGTTGCTAGATTATGCAAATAAAAAGAGGATGTCTATTAACTTTTAATTTCAGGCTAATGAACAAAGGTTTTGGGATAAATATATTCTATGTAATATTTGGGGCATGTTTATACTAAAAGTTATTTGTTGTTTCACCTGAAATGCAAATTTAACTGGATGCTTTGTATTTTTCTGATAATGTGCCTCGAAATCTAACAACCTGTTTATTTTTCTGATTCCCAATTGTTCTCCTCCCGAGACCAATAGTGACACTTCCATGCCAGAATGAAACTTTATTTCAAGCTTTTGAGATAAATGGGAAACCTCAGTCATAGTATCTCAATTGTATGACTGGAATGGACTCTCCATATAATGCTGCTCACTTCTTTCTGCTCACTCCAATTTTCATGTAAATTTAAAGAACGTGTCTTTTGTTTTAGATTATTGTATAATTAACTTCTTTGTCAGAAGAAATGAGACAAGTATATTAAATTAAATTTAATTTAATTTGACTAATAGTTGTCCCATGCTGAGCTAGGCATGATCTGGCAAAGGAGGGGCTGGTGACATGGTCTGTCAGGAATGTTCTGCTTATTCTGCCTCTGATGGGCTACACACAAAAAAATTTTCAAACAGATCAATGTGGCTTGCCATTCAGCAGAGTTAATAAATACTCAATGCTCGCTATGTACCATTTTCTGGATCAGACGCTGAAGACGTAGAGATGTATAAACCATTACCTCCACATGCTGACTCTCTAATAGGTGATATACAATGGAGACAAGATTAATTTTATTTGGTAGCATCAAGGAAGGCTTCACAGAAGATGTGATGGAAAGAAAAAATCTCCCTTTTAGAAAAAGTGCATCAGGGGCAAGAAATTTTGGAAAAATATAAAAGGTATCCTATTACCTTGGGATTTTCCTAGGCTTTCTGGTCATCCCATGAGCGTTTGTGGGATTATTTGCTTCATTCTGTAGGAAACATTGTTGTATTTCCTGCATATTAACAGCATTTATTGGTAAATTTTCAAAAGCTAACCAAGTTGTCACTACAGGGTAGAGAATCCATATGAGGCATTGGAGGTCTGTGAACCTATTGAGATTATATATACCAATTTATGTATACAGTTAATGTGAATTTTTCTAAGAAAGAGGGGCTTATAGTTTTTTTAATTAACAAAGTATGCTATAACCTTCCAAACATTAAAATCTGTCATCTAAAATCAGAATGTTCATCAAAATAACATTATATAATCGTTAAATATATAGTAAAAATCAACTTTCTGCAAAGACACTGTACAAGTTTTGGAGAACGAAACAAGGAGAGTCACTAGGCTTATGTAAAAATATCAGTCTTTGGAGGAAAAAAGTAGGAATCATGTGATTGAAGTGCTGTTATTGTTATAGAATCATAGTACTGAAGGGGCACGGAGAGATTTCTATTTTATTAACACTGATCTTCCACTCACCAATGAGGATCTCCTTGTCTCCATGGGTCTCACCTACATGATTTGACAATTGTCTCAACATTTCCTCCATGTGTAATATTTATACTTAGAAACATTGATTCACGAAACCAAGGCATAATAAAATTCAGAGCAGTTCCCTAAATGTATTCAAATCTACCCTTTCTCCTTTGTTTTTCCATTTTCTTTAGAATCTGTTTCTAAGAGGGGAATATTTATTGACTATCCTGTCACTATGACAATCCTATGAGGCATAGTTTCTAAATTCCCATTTTACCCATGAAGACACCGAGACTCAACAAAGCTAAGTTACTTAACTAAGCCAGGAAAGCTAGAAAGGGTGTTCTGAATTTTGGTTATCAAAGAGGATGGAAGGAGGTGAGTATGCAATTAAGTGAAGGGATCCAGTCTGAACAGAGGACTTGAAGTGAATTGTGTTACATTTCATGATTCTGCTTACCTGCTCTCTGGATTTGCAAGCCCACCATATCCATGACACACTTACTGGGAATTTCCTGCTTTTAGTATTTTTATTCCAAATACAAATATGTTATTGAATGCAAATGTTATAATTCAACATAATATAACTTTATATAGAATATAATAATGGATCATATTATCATGCTTCCTGGGGTTCATATAGTTGACAAAATAATGACTCTATGCAGCCAAGTGAATCAAAGAGGAAGAGAATTTATTCTGGTGGCATGGTGTAGTTTAGACTAAAACACAATTAGCAAACAAAGATAAAACCAAGCATTTATCCATTAGATATTTTAAATTTTTAACTATTTAGGTCCAATAGTAGATCTCTGTGGCAGACACCTCTAACATCAAATTTACATGAGCTTCTCTATATTACCCAGCCTCCCTTGCAGTTAAATTAGGGCCGCATCCCTAGTACTGGTAAATGTCATGCATTGCTTCTAGATTGAGGCACTTAAGAGCCAGAGTACCAACCTCCATCCCTTTTATCTCCTATTCTGGTAACTGTGGAGGCCAAAAGTTTCAAATGTCATAGGTATGACGTGCAGAAGGACCAACCAGTCCACATCGGGTTTTCCATGAGTGAGAAGCAAGCATTCAGTGTGTTCAGTGTCTGAGATTTTGCGGGGTTAGTCTACTGTGTAGCTACTCTCAAAGTGTAAAAACTAACAATATCAGCATCCTTTGGAAATTTGTTAGAAATGCAGAATCTATTCTTGATCCCAGAGATATTAACCAGAATCTACATTTTAACAATATTCCCGGATGAATAATGTGCATATTAATTATAGAAGCTCTGTTTTAAACTATATTTGCAATTCTGGTAACTTTGGAATGCTAGTAGTGATATTCAGAGAATACCAAACCTGATTTGTATGAAAGTTAATAGCTTAGATTTTCAAAAACACAGAGATCTGTGACCTACTGCAGAAGAGTTTCTGGAAGTAAGCCTAGAAATTTCTACTAAAATTTCCTAGTGATTCTGAAAATTGGCTACATTTAAATCTTTGTCAGTTCCAACTGGGAGTACAGATAGATACACATGATCATCTTAAATTTTGCTATTTTAGAATAATTATGAATTACATCAATCATCAAAATTTAGTTAACAAATGTTCTGTGAAGAGTTCCTAGTACTTATATACAGAGTCCATGGAATTAATGTTTAGGTCACTTGTTATCTAATTTTGAGGTGCAAAGGGATTTTCAACTTTTATTAGCCTCAGAAACTCTGGAGGAACAGAAAATCTGAACAGGGAAGGGTGCAGAAGGCATTGCCTTGATTTGCACTGCTTTTTCCAACTAGTTGTCTTGCTTCAGTCCTTTCCAGGCTAAGAGTATCTTAGAGTTTAAAAGAGCCTGCAGCTGTCTTCATTTAGCAGTTTCCTTATCAGAATGAGGCAGTTCCATATCCTTTTGCAGACAGACATCAAAATACTGGCTCTTCCCTTCTTTATTTCTGACTTTCTCCCCTGTGAGTCAAAACCACAGTGAAAAAGGATTGTCACACAGTAAGCTCACCACCAAAGAATGGAGAGTACCTGGCTGCCTTATGAAAAGTCAGTTAGAGTCCCTCTTTTTAAGGTTCTCAAGGGGATGGTTTTTATTTTGCATATAATTTGTTTAAAAAATCCTCTCTGTCCCTTTTGAACTGGATCAGCAGCTTTTAGAAACCCCTTGGCTGCTGGCCTTTTCTCCCTGAATGCCTGTTAAGCAGGTAACACAATAGGAAAATCTTTAAACATGGTATTCCAGAGCTGTTTTCTCATAACAACTCCAATTTTAAATTACAAAAAAATCTCATTTTTTATTAACATGCTAAGTCTAAGACAATATTCAGCTGACATAGCTGAATGGGCATTTGCCTGATTCCATGGAGGCTCCTAGCCATGAGTAGAATAAAGTATTTCCAACAAGGACCTAAACAAGGTCCAACCCCTAATGAAGAAATGCCATTTATTTCTAGGACTTACAAAACAGGGAATGTGGCTGGAAGAGAGGAGGGGGCAGAAGTCACCAGGGATTGTGGGGCATCAAGAGAAGGAGGAGGGGAACAGAAAGGGTGTCTTCTCTTGATGAACTGGGGCATCAAGAGAAGGAGGAGGGGAACAGAAAGGGTGGGATGGAGGAGGTGGCAAAAAACAGATCCTGGGGAGGAAAGACAATGAGGGAGGCATGTTAAAAGTAAGGCTTTGTTTTTCACAGTTTAAGTGTAAATCTTTTTCAAGAAAACAAACAAAGTAAGGTCAGGAGATTGAGACCATCCTGGCTAACACAGTGAAACCCTGTCTCTACTAAAAAATACAAAAAATTAGCCAGGCATCGTGGCGGGCGCCTGTAGTCCCAGCTATTCAGGAGGCTGAGGCAGGAGAATGGCGGGAACCCGGGAGGTGGAGCTTGCAGTGAGCTGAGATCACGCCACTGCACTCCAGCCTGGGCGACAGAGAGACTCCGTCTCAAAACAAAAACAAAAGACAAAACAAAAAAAGACAACGCCCCCCCCCGCCCCACCCCATAGCAAAACTCTATGATTTGTTTTCAAAATCCGTAAGAGTAGATATACACAAATCAAACTGAATTGAAGATAAATAAAAATGTATTTCAATTCAAACAACTGGTTAATAATTGGCTCATATCTGTGTGGTATTAACAGGTTTATATGTAGATATTCTCTTAAAAAATCATTTATTCCTCCTATACAGGATAATAAGGCTGGTTGAATGTGTAAAATATTTAATGAAGAGAGTTATGAAGTAATGTTTCTCTCTCTCTCATGGCTTTTGGGTTTTATTACCATTTCGGCTCTGAATCTTCTCTGACCTAGGATCTCCCTAACCTGAGGATGCCTTTTGGCTCTCTTTTTGTGTCTTTCTTTAAACTACTTTCTCTCATTCTTCCTTGCCCCCCAGCCTGTACTTTCCCTTCATGTTATCTGCTTCTCCCTGGAGGCAATATTCCTTGCCTTCTTTGTATTTTAAAGGGCTAATCCAAAGCTGCCACCTAGTGCTTCTGCTTAAGGCCTTAGAAGGGCCAGATAGTTTTGCAAGAGAATATGTATATCTAAACTCCCTCCATGAGCAATATTGAATTCCTGGGAACTCTATATGAACAGCGAGTCCTGTGAGTCATCAAAGGAAGATATCAAACAGTTCTTCCCACTAAGAGGGACACTAGGTTAGAAGCTCCAAAATAGGATTCTTCAGTGCCTGGAAGCTACTGAGAGAAATGAGAGACCATGAGGTTGAGATGTCAGAGAGTTTGATTCTCAGAAGGAATCATGACCAGACTTTTGTAAGAAAGGTGGCAAGCTAACCAGGAAATGCAAGGTGGAAATGCATGTCTGACTTGCCTAATGCATTAGCTAAATGGATCCCAACAGTCTTGGTTTCCAGTTCTCACAAAGAGAAGGAAAGAAGGAAGGAAGAGAAGATGGAGAAGAAAAAAATAATATGAAAAATCATGACAAAAGTCATCTGCTTAGAAAAGTGTTAGCATAGCAGTCTTTCCAATAATTGAAGTCCTGCTTATAAAGTTAGCCTTTTCCTAAAGCATGGAAACTTAAGTTTTTGGAAGATTCCTATCATTTCTGATAAGAAAGCCTCACTGTGCCCAAACTGTGCAAATAATATCATTTATGTTGAATGTCTGTGTGCCTTCTGAGAGTCTGGAATTTTGATATGTGTTTAGTAGATGGAGTTTAAGTGGCCGGCTCCAGGTAAAAACTTTGGGTGCTAGATCCCTAATGAACTTCCCTGATAGGCAACATTTCATGTGTATTGTCATAATTTGTTGCTAGAGGAATTCAGTGTATCAAGTGTCATTCTACTGGGAGGAGGAGACTCTTGGAAGCTTGAATCTGGTTTTCTCTGGACTTCATGCACCTTTTCCCTTGGCTGATAATTTTGTATCCTTCCCCTGCAATAAAGCATAGCCGTGAGTACAACTTTATGCTGAGTCTTATGAGTTTTAGCAGGTCACTTAACCTGGCTGTGATCTTGGGAACCCATAACCCATCACTTTCCTGTCATTATTTAATAACTTCAATTTTTAAAATTATGGGTTGATTTTATAAACCACACAAGAGAAATTTGTATTCATCTTTTCTGTACCCACTAATTTTGAGTTTTGCTTGGAAAATGAGATCAAAAGAAATACTCTTTTGAAATGTTTGGAAGGTGATGCCAATGAGAAATGCTAATATTCCTTGTATTATACATAGCTAATTAAACAACCAAAATGTTGGAAATGAAGTGTTAAGTGAGAAGCAATTTGGAGCAGAGTGAAAAACTTGAGTGTGAGATTTGACTTCACCATTTAGTTGCCCTGTAACTTTGCAAAAGTTAACTTTTCTGAGCTTGCATTAAAAAAATAAAAAAATAAAAAACCGTAAAAGGAGACATTCATACTCTTTTCTGAATATAGTTCACAAGCTACAGTTCATACTCATTTGTGAATGTATTTTTGTGAATTAACTTGAGATAATGTATGTAATAGACTTAACACAGCAACTAGCACATTCTAAGTGTTCAGTCAATGGTATAAGTAGATGTTGTTAATCAGCACTACGACAAAAATGGCTCAAAGATACTGTCAAAATCCCTTTTAGGACAGTACAAGAAGCAGGAGCCTACACCAGACTGAGCCTTGGAGGCTCCAGTCACATCTAGAGTAGCCCCAAGAGGTGTCATTTTAAGACCATTGTGGCCTATTCAAGGGTGGGCCTATATCTCAGAGGTCTGCACTAAGCCATCCTTGTGACCACTCAGCATCTCTCCATGCTGACTTCAGTCTCTTGCAGCTACCTACAGGGGGAAGATGACTTTAGGAGTTTTCCTTAAATTCTTTCCTCTGAATTTTAGTAGTCATTCAAGCAGTATAGAGTAATTGAGTTAGGAAGACACATGGCCCTACCTTTGTTTGATTCACCGTCTATGTGGCCTTGGACCAGTTACTTCTCTGAGTCTTAGTGATATGGTTTGGGTGGGGACACAGCCTTGAATTATAACTTCCATGATTCCCATGTGTCATGGGAGGAACCCAGTAGGAGGTGACTGAATTATGGGGGTGGGTCTTTCCTGTGCTCTTCTCATGATAGTGAATCTCACGAGATCTGATGGCTTTAAAAAGAAGAGTTTCCCTGCACAAGCTCTCTTCTCTTGTCTGCCACCATGTGAGATATGCCTTTCACCTTGCACCATGGTTGTGAGGCCTTCCCAGCCATGTGGAACTGTAAGTCCAAAAAACCTCTTTCTTTTGTAAATTTCCTAGTCTCAGGTATGTCTTTATCAGCAGCATAAAAACAGACTAATACAGTAAATTGGTTCCAGTAGAGTGGGGCATTGCTGAAAAGATACCTAAAAATGTAGAAGCAACTTTGGAACTAGGTAACAGGCAGAGGTTGGAACAGTTTGAAGGGCTCAAAAGAAGACAGGAAAATGTGGGAAAGTTTGGAACTTCCTAGAGACTTGTTAAAGGGCTTTGACAAAAATGCTGATAGTGATATCAACAATAAGGTCCAGGCTGAGGTAGTCTCAAATGGAGATAAGGAACTTGTTGGGAACTGGAGCAAATGTGACTCTTGTTACGTTTTAGCAAAGAGACTGGTGGCATTTTGCCCCTACCCTAAAGATCTGTGGAACTTTGAACTCAAGAGAGATGATTTACAGTATCTAGTGGAAGAAATTTCTAAGCAGCAAAGCATTCAAGAGGTGACTTGGGTGCTGTTAAAGACATTCAGTTTTATAAGGAAAGCAGAGCATGAGACTTCGGAAAATTTGCAGTCTGACAATGTAATAGAAAAGAAAACCCCATTTTCTGGGAGAAATTCAAGATGGCTGCAGAAATTTGCATAAGTAATAAGGAGCTGAATGTCAATCCCCAAGACAATGGGAAAAAAAATGTCTCCAGGGCATGTCAGAGATCTTTACAGCAGCCTCTCCCATCACAGGCCCAAGACCTAGGAGAAAATGGTTTTGTGGGCCCGACCCAGAGTCCCCATGCTATGTGCAGCCTAGGGAGTTGGTATCCTGTATCCCAGCTGCTCCAGCTGTGACTGAAAGGGGCCAATGTAGAGCTCATGCCATGGCTTCAGAGGGTGCAAGCTCCAAGCCTTGGCAGCCTCCATGTGATGTTGAGTCTGTAAGTGCACAGAAGTCAAGAATTGAGGCTTGGGAACCTCTGCCTAGATTTCAGAAGATCTATGAAAACACCTGAATGTCCAGGAAGAAGTTTGCTGCAAGGGTGGGGCCCTCATGGAGAACCTCTGCTAGGGAAATGGGAAAGGGAAATGTGGGGTCAGGGCCCCCACACAGAGTCCCTACTGGGGCACCACCTATTAAAGCTGTGAGAAGAGGACAACCATCCTCCAGACCCCAGAATGGTAGATTCACTGTCAGCCTGCACCATGCACCCAGAAAAGCTGCAGACACTCAACACCAGCCCATACAAGCAGCCGGGAGGAAGGCTGTATCCTGCAAAGTCACAGGGGTGGAGATGTCCAAGAACATGGGAACCCACCTATTGCATCAGCATGACCTGGATGTGAGACATGGAGTCAAAGGAGATAATTTTGAAGCTTTAAGATTTGGCTGCTCCACTGGATTTCAGAATTGCATGGGACCTGTAGCCCTTTGTTTTGGCCAATTTCTCCCATTTGGAACAGTGGTATTTACCCAATCTCTGTACCCCCATTGTATCTAGGAAGTAACTAACTTGTTTTTTATTTTACAGGCTCATAGGCAGAAGGGACCTTCCTTGTCTCAGATGAGACATTGGACTGTGGACTTTTGAGTTAATGCTGAAATTAGTTAAGATTTTTGGGGACTGTTGGGAAGGCATGATTGGTTTTGATATGTGAGCAAATGTGAGATTTGGGAGATGACAGGGCTTCATCTTGAACTGTAACTCCCACAATTCTCATGTGTCATGTGAGGAACACAGTGGGAGATGATTCTATTATGAGGGCAGGTCTTTCCTGCACTGTTCTCATGATAGTGCGTCTCAGGAGATCTGATGATTTTAAAAAGAGGAGTTTCCCTGCACAAGCTCTCTTCTCTTGTCTGCTGCCATGTGAGATGTGCCTTTCACCTTCCACCATGATTGTGAGGCCTCCCCAGTCACATGGAACTGTAAGTCCAATAAAACTTTATCTTGTAAATTTCCCAGTCTTGGGTATGTCTTTATCAGCAGCATGAAAATGGACTAATACACTCAGTATTCCTCTCTGTAAAATAGATACATTAAAAATATATACTTTTTGCTACCTCACTTGAAACTTGTCTAGAAAATCCATACATAATATGGCAAAAATGCTTTGGAAGTGGTAAAATACAATACAGAGAACCCCTGACTTTCTTTTCTAGGCTGAGCATGAAGACCATTATCCAAGATGATTTGAGTGTTTGGCAGAAGAAAGTAAGAGGAACTTGAGACTTACTGAAAAAGGAGATTTCCTGGTTTGGCATTAGTCTTAAACATCTAAATTGAATCCTGAGTATTTATTTAGATTCCACAAAGGCTGGCGAAAATTATGTCCTTCTCCAGTTTGAGCTGGAATTATACACAATGAAAACATTGCTTTGGTGTTTAATTGCAATAACTAGTATCATATCACTTTTTTGTACAATGATGCATCACAATTATCTGAGATTGATTTATTGCTTTGTTGTGAAAACTTGTTTTTCATTGATTTTTTCCCCCTCAGTGCTCTTTTTCACTAATTGATTGATTTGATTGTTAAAGCTTCAACTCCATCTCTGAAGATGGATTGGAATAATTATTGCAGCCTGCTGTTTAATCATTCTGCCACACAATTACTGCTGCTATGTGCTCTTCAGTAGCACTGTATTAGCTGTAGTAATTGTAGTTGAGTTTAATAATTTCATAAGATACTTAGATATGATAACTTGGTCATTATTCAGGTGGCACTTTTATGGAATCTGCAGCCTCCTGAACAAGTGAGAAAGTCATGCTAATTTCTCCTTTTGGTTACCTGTTAAGAAGTACTTGAACATTACACCTCCCAGTCAATTATAGTCACACATGCCCAACCCGGAGAGATGGAACAAGGCATTCCATAGCTCAGAGAATACCAGTTGTTTAAGAACCTGAGCCTGAAAAGGGTAACACATTTTCCTTGATTGCCACCATCCCCAAGCCTGGGAATATTATGAAGTTATGCTACAGAGGAAGAAAATAATATCGTTTGTTAATTGTGTATTATAATGTTTTTTGATAAGCCTGTAATGGCCTTTCCCCAAGGTTGCTTTTTCTCTGGAATCCACATATGTAGAACAGGGTAATCTTCTGAAGTAGAACACAAAGTTTTAGCAGTGTGAGGTGAAGCATCCTTTTCTACCTTCCCTTTGTTACACTGACTTGGGTAAATTCTCACTACCACCCCTGGACTCTGTACTGAACTTGCCCCCTCCACATCCTTGATAAAGAGTGTGGGGCAAGGGACCAGAACAAATGCCAGGGGCTGCTATAGATTAATATAATTTTATTTCAAAACTCAAGATGTGGGCTCATTCCTAATTCAACTGCACATGTAATTATTTACTCAGTGTATTGCTTTCTACACACTGAAGACAGCCATATGTATTTGTGATGTTTGAGATTATTATAAAAGAGCATTGCTCTAGTGTTAAGTTATATTAATAGTCTGCTTTGTCAGAGTTGCCTAGACTGGAAGCAAAACACTTTGGAAGCTAATTCTGATTTCCTCTTTTTTTTTCTACTTTAATCACAATTATAGTATTCACTAAATCATTTGGGAAGAAAATGGGGTTTTTTGAAAAGCACTTGCTTTTAAATAATTCTTTCTTTCCTCATCTCTTTATTTCTTTTTTTCCTAATTGTCTCTCTCTCTCTCTCTGTCTCACACACACACACAAACACACACACCCCATTGACTACATTACTTGTTCTGATTATCTCATATATCAATATCCCCAATTTTGGAGTTTATAATTTGAACAAATGATCATCTGCATGCTATGATAAAGAAAACTCTCCAGACTCATTTTGAAATTCAGAAATGTACAGTTTCTTTCCAATTTTGTTTTTTTTTTTTTTTGTTTTTTCTTTGAGATATAGGGAAAAGATTGGAACGTAGAAGCTTTATGTAGAAATACTCTTTAATGACTTATGCTTAGAGTAATTCACCCCGCAGAATTTTTTGCAATTGTAATTTCTCTCATTAATTTTTGATATGCTTCAGAAATATTTTCCAATCCCATTGCCCCTCAATCAAGGAAGGCACATTGGATGGAAAATAAATGGTGAAATTTGCAAGCAAATGCAGAACATAGAGATCTGGCAAAGATCTGTAATACAACAGCAAATATTTTGTGTTTCTTTCAATAGAACACTGACAAATTTAAGAAGAGGCATCTAGGTTTGACATAAACCTAATGTTTCCCAACTTACCTTCATTGATAGCTTCAAGCACAGTTAGACCTTGCTCTGATTTTGCACGGTAGAAGAGAGAGGATGCAACCATGTCTGACCATGTCAGATAAAGAATCAATAGCTGTTCGCTTCTGTAAGGTAAGCTATCATCTTTGAACCTTCTTGAGCACTTTCACTTATCTTCAGAAAATATAATCTGACTCAGCTTGTTTCATGGAAAGCACAAGGGATTTCTTCCCTTTGAGTTGAATGGAAGCTAGGATTCTGCAGTCCTTTTTCATCAAGTGTATAAGTTTTAGTAGAAGCTTAACCTATAAGGATTTTTTGATCTGCAGTAATAGACTGTAAGCATTATGCATTTTTCAGAGATACTATATACATTGTATATAACCACCAATTATCTATTTTAACCATCAACTTTAATAATAATAATAATAATAGCAGTGTGGTCAGCTGAATAATAGCTCGCTAAAATATCCAGAGTCCTAATCCCTGGAACCATGAAAATTACCTTATATAGTAAAAGAGACTTTGCAGATGTAATTAAGTTAAATATCTTGAGATTGGGAGATTATTCTGGTTTATTTAGATGGACCCTAAATGCAATCACAAGTGTCCTTATAAGAATCAGGCAAAGGGAAATCTGACACAGAAGAGAAGGTCATTTGAAGGAAGTGGAGGGAAGCAGAGAGAGAGGAATCCTATGCCATTTACTTTGAAGATGGAGAAAGGAGCTAAAAACGTAAAAATACAAGCAGTCACTAATGCTGTGAAATATAAGGAAATGGACTCTCAATTGGAGTCTCCAGTGCTATGTCCTACCAACACCTGATTTTACCCCAGTGAAACCCATTATAAACTTCTGGCATCCAAAACTCTAAGAAAATAAATGTGTACTGTTTTTAGCCATGATGTTTATGATAATTTGTTATGGCAGCCAATAGGAAATTAATATAAATGCTATCAATAATAGCTAACATGTATTGACCATGTGTGCTTTTAGTTATTAGTCAAGAACTGTGCTAGGGATTCTGCATATATTTTTCTAACTTGGTACTCACAAAGTGATGTAAGTAAGTATTAAAATTACTCTCATTTTACAGTCGATGAAACTGAGACTCAGAGAAGAGCTGAGATTAAGCCCATATCTGCCCAACTTCAAAACCCCTTCTCTGAACCTGAACAGGGATGTTGTGTTCCCAAGGGGTCAATATTCCAGGAAAGAACCACTGCTGCTCACAGGGGTACCTGTGAATAGAGAATCGCCACTCCACAGGCAGGGCAGTGCCTTGAGCTGCTCAACTGAAGATACTTATTGTTACTTCTTGATTATATGTTAAACAAGGGTGGATTAATGATTAATGAGTTTTCTGGTAATTAATAAGCAATTCCCAGAACTGAGTGTTCCTCCCCTTTTTAGACCATATATGGTAACTTCTTGATGTGTTCATGGCATCTGTAAACTGTTATGATGCTGGAGGGAGTATTTTTTAGTATGCTAATGCATTATAATTCATGTATAATGAGCAGTGAGAATGTCCAGAGGTCACTTTTGTCACCATCTTTGTGTTGATGGGTTTTGGCTGACTTCTTTACCACATGCTGCTTTATAAGCAAGGACTTTGTGACCTGTATCTCGTGCCAACCTCCTAGCTCATCCTATGACTTAGAATGCCTAACCTTCTTGGAATGCAGCCCAGTAGGTCTCAGCCTCATTTTACCCAGCCCCTATTGAAGATGGAGTTGCTCTGATTCAAATGCCTCTGATATATATCCCTGCTCCCTTTTATAAGAAAACTCTTAATCCTGAGAGTTACAGAGGGACAAAGATCCATCTTCTGTAACTTCTTCAGACTGAATAGGGGCAATGATATTCCTGCCTAACTATTAGGGTCTCTTGTATTCAGGGTAGAGAGGAGCTCAGTCAGAAATATTTGGTACGTTGAGGGCCATTCATAACTCTTGAGTTCCAACAAAAGGTAATATCTGGAAGATTAATAAGTGTTAAATTTTAAAAATATTCAGTAAGCTTATCCTGCTTTCCTATACAAAGAGTACAGCAGCAATATATTTAACAACAGTAAAGCAAAATTATCCCAAGTAAACTAAACAAGAAGGCTTTCCATGAACTGGGCAACTGCTGGAACCAAGCTGATATGGGGTTCCTAACTGATTCCAATACGTGTCCAGAATTAGAATACTGATCTGGATTTTTACATTACCCATACGTCTTGTTTCTACTGAGCTGCAGTCAGAAATCACTGGCTTGTTCACAGGACAAGCAGTCAGTCTAAATTGCAGGAAAAATCTTAGAAACAACTGATGAGACTGGAATCTAATGACAAATGTGCCATAGTTTTTGAAGCATAATTTTCTCTTCCCAGCTTTCCATTTTACTAAAGATAAATCATGGTAAAACTGATTTGCTTTATTATACTTGGCCTGATTATTTGTATAAAGTGCAACAAGAATAATTTTTCACATAGGATTTTAAAATTGACTTGGATAGAACTTTGTTCCATAGAAGGAATCTCAGATAAGCCTTTTTAAAGTCAAACTCAGACATGGATTTTTACCTTCAAATACCTATGGGTTATGTAAATTCCTCTCCTCTTGAGGTCCCAAGATAATTTAGAGCTCCTGGGCCTATTATAAAGTGACATTCTTTACTTACCACAGGTTGTAAACCCTGTACAAGGTCTATGTAGACAAGGTATGAGGCTAGTTTTCCCAAGGGAATTTTATTGGCTCTGTAAGTCAAGTACAATTCCTTAAAGGAAACACGCCATTCTAGTCAAAGCCTTGGTAAAATAACCAGTTTCTTGAATTGTGTCCCGTTACAAAAGTAAACATTCTTATTGTACTTATGCAAATAACTATACTGATATAAGTTAAGAATACTCATAACTAGTTTTCAAATTCTGGAGAAATCAGGTAGAGAGAGAATCCAAATTTTGTGTTCAGGAATGTGCTTTACTTAACTGTTAAAAGCTGTACATGGCTCAGAAGTTTTTTGACTCCGAAAAACAAAAGATCAGCAACATTTTAAGTAAAGTCAAAAAGATTTCTTCAATCTTCTATTAGCTCAGTCTATGCACTTAACTACCATACTGTTTGGTATTCACAAATATTTCAGCTGCCCATGAGTCCTGAAAGTCTTTCCTCTATTCGGATGTTACAATCTTCAATCTTATCAGAAACCTGAATTCAAGAGCACCTGCCAAAGTCTTGTAGTTGATTATAAACCATCTTTTAAAGAGGATCAAAACAAGACAAAAATTGGCTGTGGATGACAAAAGTCTTAGGGCAGCCATATTAAAACCACAATTGAAAGGGAAATTTTGGTAATTTCTGTGGTATATACAAATTTTACATAACAATTATAACTGTTAACAACATACACTAAGTCTAGAATTTTAGTTTTTCATAATTTTGGAACATATTTATTTATAATATATTTATACAAATATAACCCAATAACATATTTATACAAATATAACCCAAAGAAAGTCAAACACTGTTTCATATTTAATGATGCTTCCTGTATGGATTTTATACCAACTAAGCAAAATTTCACCTTTACGTTAGGGTACTACTAATGTTAAACCCAATCCTTAATATAACCTTATAGACAAATTTACTCAATCTTAATCAGTTTAATCATAAGGTAAGATTCTTGTAAAATTGTTTTTCCTCACCTCCCCAGCAAAATGGATCATAAACCTTTCATAATCCTTTAGAATTTTGTGAAAGAGCAGGTCAGTGCTCTAAGAAAAACCTGCTGTGCTTTTATTCCAATGTTCAATTACAGAAAAACTGAATACTCCTTTAACTTCAGCCAGTATGTTCACACACTGAATTTCTTTTACAAGCTTAATTTTTCACAAACCTTCCACAACTTGCTCAAACATTCAGCTTTATCTTATCTAACTTAAAACAATATTTTAACTCTTTAGGCAGAAAAATCCACATTCCCATAACTTCTTATAATCTTTTACCGAAACCAAATTCCACTTTTCTTACACACCTTGCATATAAAACTGTCTTTTTTCCCCAAAGATTACTAAAGTCATGTGAACTAAAAGACATTACAGTTTTCATTTTTCTGACAAAATAGTGATTTAAGCTCTTATTTTTAAACCAGTTAATAAAAGCTCTTTTATGTCACACAAACAACATATATAAATACACTGACAGACACAAGATTCAGTAGTTGTAAGATTTTTTACTTGTCAATTTCTTAATTGGATTACTGGCTTCAGAATGGAGCCCTTGGAGGAACAGGGTCAGGAAAGCATGAAATTTCTATAGCCTAATAAGCAGGCACAGCTGGAAGGCAAAACAGAGCCCCCAAAATTAAGGGTCCCATTTTATACCAGATCCTAAATCCCCCCACCCAAACAAGAACGAATTGGCTCATCTTTCATGGGAGTCTTATCTCTCAGTTGGAGATAAGAAGGTATTTCCATACCTTCAAGGTGGCAAAAAGCATGCTTCTCTAATCCAAACATGCAAAGAACTAAGTATTCACCCATAACTGACATCAGCCATTCCTAAAGGGATATTTCGTACCTAGTTATTACACTCCAAATCTCTCCCATAATGCAAAGTAATTTCTGATACCAACAAAAGTAAAAAAAGTCAGATAATGCAATGCAAAACAGAATAAAACCTTAGATTTTGAGAAGAATCTATTCACTTTCAATTCCTAGGTTTCCAAGAGGGAAACAGTGGTTTTTCCCAAAATGGGGTCTCTGGCACCTCCTTTTTTCCCCAAGGAGTCCCAGGATCTTAGAGTTTGAATATCCACTTTTAGGCTTTTAACCATAGCACTCTTTAAAAAAAATTCTTTAAAATTTCATATTACCCAACTTCAGCCATGCCAAACCACCAATATTTCTGGTTTTTGAATTTTACCACAAGTAAACTGCCAGGTGCTCAGAGAAAGGAAAATTCAAGACAGTTTGTGGAGAGGAAGAGAATCAACAAATGTTCATGCAGACATCAAACCAGAATGGACTCATTCCCTAAGCTGGGAATTGAACCCAGCCTGCCATTTTGAAAAGACAAAGCCCTAGCTACTGAGCTACAGCATTGGGCAGTCTCCATTGCCCTTCCCACGAGGATACTAGAGCAGCCAATTTTGAGCTCGCAAATGATTTTAACTGCTCAAGATAACTTTTAGGGCTAACTATGACATGGACCCCAAAATTCCTATCTGCTGGATGTTGGAAATCAAGAGAAAGTATTGCCACATGCTTACAAGGTCAAGAGCCCAAAGACATAAAGCAAGAAAAAAGGGAAATTTCATCCAGTTTTTTTTTTTTTTTTT
>NW_016803392.1:2050412-2052124 GCF_001698545.2 Rhinopithecus bieti
TTTTTTTTTTTTTTTTTTCAGGGATCTGCAGCAAAGTTTATAACTGACCTGTTTGCTGGGCCGTCTTGTACAGTGGGCTTACAGGTGTCCTAGGCCTGCATTCTATCCTAAGGTACCTCTTTTAATGACAGAACAATACAGAAAGACACACAAAGCACATCCGATTTGCTACAGCTTAAGACTGGCCTCTTTTTTCCCCATTAATCAACACTTTGCTGTGGTAGGGGAAGGTGAAGAGCTCAGGGAGGCCAGAGAAATACCCAACCATCCCAGAGAAACTAAATCAAAAGTTCAGGTGGCTGCTTGTTGGTCAAGAAGGAAACTTTTCCAGCAGTCCCACTAGCTCTTAAGTTACCCCCTTTGGGGAGGAAAAAGCTCCCATATTCCGTGGTCCTGCACATTCCTAATTCTGTCACCCATATCCATCAGCAAAGAAATGCAGGGCAGGCTAATCCAAAGACAATGGTGGTTAATATTCCATAGTGCCAAATCCATTTTTAGCTAATAGGAACTTTACTGAGAGGGGCCTCTAACCCCCTAAATCTTAGGACTCTAACCCTCCTAAGTTGGGCCTTGAACCCAAGTTTAATCAGGCATCCTTGCCTTTCATTAAGAGGGGCCTTTAACCCACTTTGTCTTAGGAAAACCTCTAGCTCCCCTGAGTTGGACCTCTAACCCAATTCCATCCTTTTCCTGGGTACCCCACCACTTACCCAAAGTTAGCCAATTGGTGCTGCAGTCTATTTCCTTTGGGTCAGGGGTCTCCTCAGTATCATCCCTTTGGGTTTCACCAGGAAGATGTTACCAGAAAGAAATCCAGATTCAGGCCCTAAGAGAGGGTTCTTGGATCTCATGCAAGAAAGAACTCAGGGCAAGTCCATAGGCGTAAAGTGAAAGCAAGTCTATTAAGAAGGTAAAGGAATAGAGAATGGTGACTCCATAGGCAGGTCAGCCAGAGACATAACTTCTTATGTCACCAACAGCAGATTGAAATAATCATTCATTCTTCATAGATATTCTGAGTGCATAAAGTTCTACTACCTTGCAACTTACAATCCTGTGGGAAACATAGATAAGCAGATTCAAAGTTGAGTCTTTTGTAAGGATAACCTTAGGGGTATGAGTGGGATATTATGCACAAACATATAAAGAACATGGGCTTGTGATGGTGACACTAGTAGTATGAAGCTGGAGTGGGTATTACAAAAGCCTTCCTGAGGTAGTGACATTTGAGCTGACTTTTGAATGAGAAATAGGAACTGTCCAGCTAAGAGAAAGCTGAAGGCCCTTCAGGCAGAGAGAGTAGCATACTCTAAGACCCCGAGGCAAAGGAAACTGTGGAACCTTGGGCAAATTACAAGTCATTTGTTGTGGCAGTAAGGGCTGCATTTGGCAGCGAGGGAGGATACAGTAGGTAGGAGGCGATGAAAAAAGAAGCTGGAGAGGAGGCCAGGAGCCAGTCTAAATAAAAAGGCACTTGAAAGTTTCAGTACTACTGCATCCTTTTTCTCAGATCATACTCCCTCTTTAGCTTAGTCTAATCTGTACTCTCCCCTTAATTAGTTCACACAATCCACTCTTTCTAAGGTTGCCAATTACCTACACTATATCCAAGGGATATTTTCTAGACCCTTGTCTTATTTGACCTCTCAGAAGAGTTTGACACAGCTGACCACTCTCCATGAAAGACTCTTTTCTTTTTTTTTTTTTTT
>NW_016803392.1:2053505-2097593 GCF_001698545.2 Rhinopithecus bieti
GGAACTATTTTGGGTACTTGGTTAACCAGGCTCATCAGGAAGCGGCCCACAGTATTGTCAGCTGACACCTTTCCAGACAGTACATCCTCTGCATATTGCAACACTGTGCTCAGGGCATCCTGGATGCGAGCTGATGCCCCTCCTACTTGCTGCAAGTCACTTGAGAGTCCAATCACTCTGTTGGGGCTAAAGCAGGTCTTCATGATCAGGTCAACTCCGATGCGTTCAGTGTCATAGTATGCGTATTTCACTGTCAGAGGTGTGAACATCACTCCCATGGTCCTCCCAGGGACACCCATTAAAGTACTGACATAGGCTTTGATGCTCATGCGGCCGTTCTGGAGACTTGTGTCCACAGTGAGATGGATGGGGTTGGGGGCCTCTCGGCTGTAGTACTCATGGATTAGCACAGAGTGCTCTGTGATATCATGGCCTGTAGCGTACCAGCCCAGGATGAGCTCATTTGGAGAAACCTTTTTATGCAGTTCATACATGTTCTTAGCAAATTCCATGTCAACACCCACTTCATCTTCTGACTCATTGTGTGGCACTGAAAAGCAATTGGTGACCTCCACTGAGTGCTTGTCGACAGTTTCCAACAGGGTCCCGATAACTCGGGCAGCACCCTCATTGCGTCTCTCGTAGCTGTCCACAATGGAGGCCAAAATGACTGGGTGTAGCCTGACCACGCGGCCGCCGGGGAAGGGCCCTGGGAGAGCAGGACCAGGCAGAGCGGGCGCTGGGGTCTGCGCTGGAGCTTGCGCCGAGGCCGGGGTCTGGCCAGGAGCGGCAGTTGTAGCTGCTGCTGCCGCAGGGTCTGAGGATGCGGCTGGAGCCGCAGCGGGAACCGCAGCCGCAGCCGGTGCTGGCGTTGGCGCTGGGACTGAGACTGAGGCTGATGCTGGTGCTGCCACCCGGGCTGCGGCTGGCGTGGCCGGAGGAGCACTTGCTGATAACACAGGTGTGGCCATCTTGTCGAGAAAGAAGGAGGCAGGCAAGGCTCTTTTTCTTAATTAAGCGTCTCTGGTATCATGCAGTGCCTCTCTGACTGCAATTTAGGTTTCCTTATAAGTCTATACTCCTTTACCCAATTTTTAAATGCTGGACTTCTCCAAAGTTGGGTCCTGAGTTTCTCTTATTTTCTCACTTTACTCTGTCATCCTCCATGTAGGTCAGGCACTTCCGCTATATACTCTCATAACATTAAAGCTTTTTCATCATAACATTCTGGTTTGTAATTTTGAACAGAATCAATGAAAATCAATCACCCACCATTCCCTCAATGTTTGGCTTAGTGTACACACTCATTACATATTGACTGAATAATTAAATTAATAAATTGTACAATAGCAGAGAAGAAACATTGAGGCATCTGAATTTGATAATATTTGCATGGCTATAATGTGATGAATAAATGAGAGCAAGACAAGATTGGAGGCAATTAGAAAGCTGTCGTAATAACCCAAGTGAGAAATATGTGGATCAAAACTAAACAAGCAGCTGTGGAGGGGCAGAAAGGAGACATATTTTAGAAATATTTATGAGGTAGAATTCATAAAATCTGGTGATCAACTTAATATGAGGACCAAAGGAAAGATAACAAGAATTATATCTAGGTTTATAGCTTAGGTGGTTATGCAATTCAGTAACACAGATGCTATATGGGAAAAGAAGCTGGGTATAGATTAAATATTATAAATTTAGATTAAGATACATTAAATTTGAGATCTCTACAGTGGATACACCAGGTTTTTAGTATGTGGGTCTGGCACTGATATGGTTTGGCTGTGTTCCCACCCAAATCTCATCTTGAATTGTAGCTTTCATAATCCCCACATGTTGTGGGAGGGACCCAATGGGAAATACTTGAATCATTGGGGTGGTTTCCCCCATACTGTTCTCATGGTAGTGAATAAGTCTCACGAGATCTGATGGTTTTATAAGTGGAAACCCCTTTCTCTTGGTTCTCATTCTCTCTCTTGCCTGCAACCAATGTAAGACGTGACTTTCATCTTCTGCCATGATTGTGAGGCCACTCCAGCCATGTGAAACTGTGAGCCCATTAAACATCTTTTTCTTTATAAATTACCCAGTCTCGGGTATGTCTTTATCAGCAGCATGAAAATTGACTAATATAGGCACTCAGGAGAGGAAACTGCAGATATAAATTTATTATTAGGAGAAACATGGATTTGTATTCACCTTCCCCTTCCACTTATTTTTTTCTTTTGTCGTCCCGAAGCAAACATTGAATAGTTGAAATACAAATAATTTTATTCATTTTTCTGCTTCCTATCAGAAAGGAATTGAGGCAAAACTACAGTCCTTAATTAAATGCACTGTGGTGGAAGATAACTATTTATACCAACTGCTATGGCTTGAATGTTTATCCCCTCCAAAACTCACGTTGAAATTTAACTGCCATTGTGATGGTATTTGGAGGTGAAATCTTTAAGTGGTGTTTAGGTCTTGAGGTCTCTGCCTTCATGAATGAACAAATGCCATTATCGTGAGAGTGGGTTTGTTATTGTGGGAGAGAGTTTGCTACTGTGGGAGTGGATTTGCTGCTTCTTCCCCTCTCTCCCTCTCTCTCTTTGTCTTACCCTCTCATTGCCCTTCAGACATGTGATGACTTACAATGTGTTATGATGCAGCAAGAAGGCCCTCACAAGATGCTGGCTCCTTGGTCTTGGACTTTCCATTCTCCAGATCTATGAGAAATAAATTCTATTCATTATAAATTACCCAGTCTGTGGTATTATTTTATTGCATTACAAAATGGACTAAGACATAAACCTTGTTAGAAAAAAGCCAATATGTCCTTCTTTTTTGCCATGAAAATATATAAGTTTTCATAGTGGATGTACATTATACACTAAGAAGTTCAGCCTCAAGTAGGTTTGTTGAGATTTGGCTGGAAAAGATTTATTAATAAAACATATCAAAGTATTTTAACAATATAGTATCAAAAAGCTCTACTCATAACTGGGGTTTTGCAGTTTCAGCACTTGGCTATTATGGGGTGGCAGTAATGAACTCTGATTTGGGCTGTGAGAGAATGAGCTAAGAGAAGAAAAAAGCAAGGTCATAATTTTCTGCTGATAAGCCCTCTCTACATTCTGGTAAGATTCACAAACAAGGCTTAGTGGGTCTAGGTTTATCTGTAAAGTGCTATGGTTGTTATATAGTCTTAACAAGTAGAATTCAAAATGAACTTCAACAGGAATGTTCAAATCTTCTAATCATCCAGAAATCCTTGCCTAAACTCTTCAGGGCAGGATGGTTTTGAATCATTATATATCTACACAATGACTTTATTTTGTCCTCATATCCAGCTCTTGAGAATGTAATAGCCCAAGGTCTCTTAGTATCTATTTTTTTGGTGTTGTAGGTTGAATTATATACCCCATAAAAGATATGTTGAAGTCCTAACCCCCAGTATCTGTGTGTATGATCTTAGGTTGAAATACAATCTTTGCCTGTATAATCAAGTTAAGATAAGATCATTACAATGGATTCTAATTCAATATGACTGATCTCTTCATAAGAAGAGGAAAATATCAAGTGAAGACAAAAACACACAGAAAGAGTGCCATGTAATAAATGCAACTGAAGCCAAAGAACACCAAAGATTGATAGTCACCACCAGAAGCTAGAAAGAGGCAAAGATGTTCCCAAAGGGAGCATGGCCCTGTCCTGCTGATACCTTGATTTTAGATTTCAAGCTTCCAGGACTGTGAGAGTATACATTTCTATTTTTGTAAGCCATCCAGCTGTGTCACTTTGTTATGGTAGTCCTAGGAATCTAATACAGTACGTGAAGAAAAGGTTGTCATTTGACAGCCAAAAGGACAAGAGGCAGGACATTATAAGAATCTCCCAAAATATTCTACTTCTTAATTCTTCTTAATTATTGGGAAGAATGGATGCAATACCCTTTAAGGCATTGTATAACCTTGTATTAGACTATTATTCAAGGCAATAATATGAAAGGAGGAGGATGGTATTTATTTGACCAGGGAATATCCTGAAATTTCTAAAATGATGATGTTCAGTGTGATGCAGACTAGTGGCCGTAGCTTTGAAGTAAAGATACTTTTACTTTAAGAGCTTGAAACCTGCCCTACAAAGATTTAATTGATTTCTAATTTATATATTGTATTACCTTTGTTGTCAAATTTGCTTAATTTCTGAAGAAAAGGCCTGTTCATCTTATACAGGAATACTTTGTTTTATTGTGCTTTGTTTTACTGCACTTAGCAGAGATCGTGTTGTTGTTTTTTTCACTAAAGGTTTGTGACAACCCTGCACTGAGCAAGTCTTTCTGTGCCATTTTTCCAATAGCATGTGCTTATTTATCTGTATCACATTTTGGTAATTCTCACAGTATTGCAAACTATGTTATGATTATTATTATTACCATCATCATCAGTATAGTGGTCTGTGATCAGTGATCTTTGATGTTACAGCCATAATTATTTTGGGCCACAAAGAACCATGCCCATGTACGATGGTGAACCTAATCAATAAATGGGTATTCTGACTGCTCCTTTCCCCGTCTCTCTTTCTTTCCTTGGACCTTCCTATTCCCTGAGACAGAACAATACTAAAATTAAGCCAATTAATAACCCTATAATGGCTTCTAAGTGTTAAAGTGAAAGAAAGAGTCACGCATCTGTCACTTTAATTCAAAAGCTGGAAATGATTAAGCTTAGTGAGGAAGGCATGTTGAAAACTGAGATAGGTTTCTTGCACCAAAAAGAGCCAAATTGTGAATTCAATGGAAAAATTATTGAAGGAAATTGAAAGTACTACTCCAGTGAACGCACAACTGATAAAGTGCAACAGTCTTAATACTAATATAAAAAAAGTTTTAGTGGCTTGAACAAATTAAAATATTCACAACATTCCCTTAATCAAAGCAACACCCTAACTCTCTTTAATTGTATGAAGGCTGAGAGAAGTGAGGAAACTACAGGAGAAATGTTTGAAGTTAGCAGATGTTGGTTCATCAGGTTTAAGGAAAGAAGCCATCTCCACAACATAAACATACAGGGAAAGCAGCAAGTTATACAGAAGATCTAGCTAAGATAATTGATGAATGTGGCTGCACTAAACAACAGATTTTCAAAGCTGACAAAACAGCCTTCTATTAGAGGAAGATGTCGTCTAGGATTTTCATGGCTAGAGAGGAGAAGTTAATGTCTGGCTTCAATGCTTCAAAGAATGGGCTGTCTTGTTGGAGGCTAATGTAGCTAGTGATTTTAAGTTGAGGCCAATGCTCATTGACCATTCCAAAAATACTAGGGCCCTTAAGAATTATGCTAAAGCTACTCTACCTATGTTCTATCAATGAAACAACAAAGCCCAGATACTAGCACATCTTTTTACAGCAGGAGTTGCTGAATATTTTAAGTCCACTGTTGAGACTTACTGCTTAGAAGTTTCCTGTTAAATATTACTGCTCATTGTAAATGCACCTTTTCACCCAAGAGCTCTGATGGAGATATTCAAGGAGATGAATAATGTTTTCATTCCAGTTAACACAACATTTATTCTGCAGTCCATGGATCAAGAAGTAACTTTGACTTTCAAGTCCTATTATGTAAGAAATACATTTCAAAAGGCTATAACTGCCATAGATAGTGATTCCTCAGATGGATCCAGGCAAAGATAATGGAAAACCTAGAAAGGATTTACCATTCTATGTTCCATAAAAAACATTTTGTGGTTCATGAGAGAAGGTGGAAATATCAACAGTAGCAAGAGTTTGGAAGAGGTTGTTTCTAATCCTCATGGATGACTTTGAGGGGTTCAAGACTTCAGTGGAGGAAGTGACTGCAGATGTGGAAATAGCAAGAGAACTAGAATTGGAAGTGGAGCCTGAAGATATGAATGAACTGTTGTAACCTTTTGATAAAACTTGAACTAAGAGGAGTGGCTCCTTACGGGTGAGCAAAGAAAGTCATTTTTTCTTGAAATGGAATTTATTCCTGGTAAAGATGATGGGAACATTGTTGAAATGTCAGTGAAGGATTTAGAATATATCATAAGCTTACTTGATAAAGCAGTGGCTAGGTTTGAGAGGATTGACTACAATTTTGGAAGAGCTTACACTGTGGATAAAATGCTGGAATTTTAGTGAAAGTGAGAGTTAATCAATGCAGCAAACTTAATTGTCATCTTATTTTTAAAAATTCCCTACAGCTACCTCAATCTTCAGCAGCCACCAACCTAATCAGCCAGCAGCCAGCAATACTGAGGCAAGATACCCTACCAGCAAAAAGATTATGGGTTGCTGAAGGCTCAGGTGATTGTTAGAGTTTTTATTGGTATTCTTTAATTAGGGTATGTACATTTTTTTAGACATAATACTGTTGCACACTTGAGACTATAGTATAGTGTAAACGTAACTTTTATATGCAGGAGAAAAATTTAAAAAATGCGTAACTTGCTTTAATGCCATATTTGCTTTATTGAGGTGATCTGGAACTAAACCAGCAATATCACTGAGATTTTCCTCTACTATTATTAAAATATTAACAAAATATTACAAAATATGTAAATAATATTTTATATAATGTCAGATAAGATTGATCTGTTTTAGCATATCAGAGTAACTAGTCCCAAGCTATCCTAGGTTATTGAATCTAAGGATAATAATCCTGACCTTCATGAGTTCTAATCCAAACACTAAATATAATACCTCACATGAGTACTAACAGCAACCTTAGTATGTTTAAGTTAAACTGACACTTGTAATTAATCAACCACTGTTATATTTTTCTTGTTTTTTTTTTTTTTTCAAATGTCAGAGGACATTTTTAAGAATGTCTAACAAATAGAACTAAGTGGAAAAAATAATACCCCTGGTAAAGTGGTGGCTAGTAAGGGGACATTTACAAATGTAATACAACTTATTGAAGAATGAAAGTAAACTGACACTTCTGACATCGTATTGAATAACTTCCAGTCTTAACTCTTTACAAAATTTGGAGTCTGTAAAAAAAATTACCCTATGTATTTGAAGGCACAATTATAATATCTATTATTACCTCACTAGTAACAATTCTTCCCATATAGACTTGAAAATTCTATACCATAACTCATTAACATGAGTTTCATTTTCCTAAACATATAAAAGCAAATTTTTTAATTCCCGTGATGGTTTCTACTCAATCTTCTACATTAGGTTGTTGAGTAGTTGCAGCTCAGTGGAAGGTCTGCTTCCTACAGTGTCTTTCTTGTGCACCATGTTTCCTGGCTTCAGAAATGTCATTTAATCTTAGATGGGCTCAGAGCACTTTGGTGTAACCACCTGAAAGTTATTTAGATTTAAGGAGAAAATCTATATTTCCATGTTATACTCTTCCAAGTCCTTCTGCTAAAAAGGTTCAAAGGTCAATGCCTTACCCTATGGAGCCCTCCAATTACATTAGATTCATTTTTCTGAACTTGGAATGTGAAAAGGGGTTTCTCTGAGATCTCTATTTTCAGAATAACAGTGAACTGAATAGATTATCCAATTACTAGAGACAGATTTATTTCGGACTCTATTTTGCTGGAGGTGCTCCATTATACTTTGTTTATACAATAATTCATACCTATATGGACAAATTATGCCTATATAATGAAACCCTTTAAGCCAGCTTAGGGAAGGTATACACCAATTATTATAGTGTTTGTTTCAATGTATATATGATCTTCCTTGTTTACTACAATCGGATAGTTTGATCTCTTCTTCAGTTGTCTATATTCTCATGTAGCCTCGCTTCTTTCCCAAATATTGTTCAAGTGTATATGTTTTGTAATTTTATAAATCAGAGCTCCATACTCACTGGCCTCCCTATTCATACTGTACCATGAGAAGGTGATGTGCTTTAGATTTGTGTCCCCGCCCAAATCTCATGTTGAATTATAATCCCCAGTGTTGAAGGTGGGTCCTGGTGGGAGGTGATTGGATCATAGGGATGAATTTCCCCCTTTGGTGCTGTTTTCACAATAGAGTTCTCACAATATTTGGTTGTTTAAAAGTGTGTGGTATCTTCCCCTCTCTCTCTTTCTTCTGTGCTGGCCATGTGAAGATGTGCCTGCTTCCCCTTCACTTCTTCCATGATTGTAAGTTTCCCGAAGCCTCCCCTGCCATGCTTCCTGTACAGCCTGTGGAACCATGAGTGAATTAAACCCCTTTACTTTATAAATCATCCAGTCTCAGGCATTTCTTTATAGCAATGCAAGAACAAACTAATACAGAAAATTGGTACCAGGAGTGGGACATTGCTAAAAAGATACCTGAAAATCTAAAAGCAGCTTTGGAAGGGGGTAATGGGCACAGGTTAGAACAATTTGGAGAGCTCAGAAGACAGGAAGATGAGGGAAAGTTTGGAACTTCCTAGAAACTTGTTGAATGGTTGTAACCAAAATGCTGATAGTGATATAAACAGTGAAGTCCAGGCTGAGGAGGTCTCAGATAGAGATGAGAAAAATATTGGGAACTGGAGCAAAGGTCATTTTTATTAATCTTTAGTAAAAAGTTGGTTACATTGTGCCCCTGCTCTATCGATCTGTGGAACTTTGAACTTGAGAGTGATGATTTAGGATATCTGGTGGAAGACATTTTTAAGCAGCAAAGCATTCAAGGAATGGCCTGGCTGCTTCTAGCAGCCTAATACCCATATTCATGAGTAACAAAATGACCTGAAACTGGAAGTTGTATTTAAAAAGGAAGCAGAGCATAAAAGTTAGGAAGATTTGCAGCTCAGCTATGTGGTAGAAAATAAAAGTCCATTTTTCAAAGGAGCAATTCAAGCCAGCTGGGCTGTAGAAATTTGCATAACTAAAAGGAAGGCAAGTCCTAAAGCCAAGACAATTGGAAAAAGCCCTTGGAGGCATTTCAGAGACCTCTGTGGCAGCAGCCTCCCCACCACAGCCCTGGAGGCCTAGAAGGAAAGAATGGTTTCATGGGCCAGGCCCAGGACCACACTGCTCTGTGCAGCATTGGGACACTGGTTCTGGCATCATGTCCACTCCAGCACCAGCCATGGCTAAATGGTACAGCTTGGGCCATTGCTTTAGAGGGTGGAAACCAAAAGCCTTGGTAGCTTTCATGTGGTATTAAGTCTGTGGGTGCACAGGGTACAAGAGTTGAGGTTTTGGAACCTCCACCTAGATTTCAGAAGATAATGGAAAAGCCTGGGTGTCCAGGCAGAAGTCTGCTGCAGGAGCAAAGCCCCCATGGAAAACCTCCACTGGAGCCATATAGAGGAGAAATGTGGGGTTGGAGCCCCCACACAGAGTCCCCACTGGGACACTGCTTAGTGGAGCTACCCTCCGGACCCCAGAATGGTAGATCCACCAACAGCTTGCACCATACACTTGGAAAAGCCACAGATACTCAATGCCAGCCTGTGGAAACAGCCACAGGTACCGGAGAGCCTCTGAGGAGAGCTGCCCAAGGCCTTGGGAACCCACCCCTTGCACCAATATGTCCTGACTGTGAGATATAGAGTCAAAATAGATTATTTTGAGATATAGGTAGATACAGAGTTTTAGGATTTAATGACTGTCCTGCTGGTTTTCAGACTGGCATGGGGCCTGTACTTATACACCCATTGTATCTTGGATATAACTATCTTATTTTTAAGTTTACAGGCTTATAGGTGGAAGAGACTGCCTTGTCTCAGTTGAGTCTTTGGGTTGTGAACTTTTGGGTTAATGTTGAAATGAGTTAAAACTTTGGGGGACTATTGAGAAGGGAAGATTGTATATTGCAATATGAGAAGGACATGTGATTTGGGAAGGTCAAGGAGCAGAATGATTTGGTTGGACTTGTGTCTCTGCACAAATCTCATGTTGAATTGTAATTCCCAATGTTGGAAGTGGGGCTCGATGGTAAGTGATTGGAACATAGGGGTGGATTTCACCCTTTGGTGCTGTTCTCATGACAGAGTTCTTATGAGATCTGGTTGTTTAAAAGTATGTGGAACCTCCCCATCTCTCTTTTTCTCCTCTCCTGGCCATGTAAAGACATGCCTGCTTCCCCTTCACCTTCTGCCGTGATTGCAACTTTCCTAAAGCCTCCCCACCCATGCTTCCTGTACAGTCTATGGAACTATGAGCCAGTTAGACCTCTTTTCTTCATAAATTACCAGGTCTCAGGCATTTTGTTATAGCAATGTGAGAACAGACTAATACAGAAGGGGAGGACAGTACCTATTTCAAGAGACTCTGGGTCTAGTTCTCCTTTATAGGCTGAATAGCCTCCTTAATACCATAACATTCCTTCTTTTTCTATGTTTTGAGAGGAATGGAAAAACAAATTATGACTTAAGTAAGTCTCATTAAGATCTATGTGCACCTTTCTAAACAATGTGTATCCCACAGCATTGCAGCAAATAGAACATGTAATTATTTTCTAAAAGAAAACTTGTGTTTCAATGTTGCTAGTATAGGAAAGAAAGAAAAATCTGACTGCTCTCCCTACTTATGAGATGATGGGTTTACTGTTAGTGTCATCATCACAAATTGTACCTGTCTTCAGAGAGGCTACACCAAGGGTGGATGTACTTTCTCCGTTTGAAGCACATGTCTCGTTTTGAGAAAACTCTGTAACTACTTTATACAAAGGTTAGAGATCTAAATTTGCTCCAATATCTAAGAGAGAAGTATATTGAAAAAAAGGCTGGAACCAAAGTGAATATGTGAATGTAAGGTAACATTATTCAAAGTCATGATGAATAGGGAATAGAATAACACCAGGCTGGTCTCTAGCTCTCTTGATAACCTAAAAGGCCTGCCTCATAGCTTATTATAAAAACAATACCAAACAAAACAAAAAATAAGTCTAACTTGAGAGATGATCCATCCCTACATTGGCCAGCATTTACACACATATACATTAAGCATCACCTCTCCTGATTCATCCTTCCTCTTCCTTTTAGAGATAGCAGTACCCACATGCTAATCCACCTGGCTACTTTCTTTAAAACTCAAGTCAAACATCACCATCACCATGAGGCATTTTCCAAAGTTAAAATGCTTTCTTATCAGGGTTCCTATTACAACCTGCATGCATCCTCCTAATAACCCCAGATGCATTGTTTTTATCACAGTGCCTAGCACATGGTACTTAAGAGTTGAGTGGTAAATGAATAAGTCAACCTTATCAAGTACCCTCTGAAGGCTATGTGATTAACATTATGACTTGCGAAATCAAATTATAGAATATTTCAGAACTTAAAATTTAAGCAAATACTATCAATTTCAGTAAAAATGGAAATCAACAGAACTAAATCTACCAAAGACTCCATAGGAGCAGAATAGGAAATAAACTCTTCCTCCACAAGCATGAAGAATACTATTTGTGGGATTATGACTATGATGATTTTTTTTCCACTCATTTATATAACATGCTGTCTTGGCTGCATGCTGTCCAATGGGCCTTGACACCAGCTTATCCATGTCTCCTTTCTGTGTATTGTGGTCCCCCCAACCTCACTCTGGTCAAATTATCTGTTGCAGGAATGCTTTCATGCTCTTTATAGCAGCATTTGCATATTTTTCATTTCCATAGAAACATCTTCACTGACTCAGAACTGCCTCTGTCCTCTTAAAACAGAGATATTTATCTTTCAAACAGTGGAATATGCATGAAATAAGACAGACAGGAGTGCTTTCCCTGTAGTCTTCAACTTAGACTCTCCTCTTTAAAGGAATTTATAATGGTCTGCCTTTAGGTTATTTATTTATATTTAGCTCCATGACTGCTTTTCCAGTAATGAGTTTAAATATAAGCAACATAAACCCATCTGGAAATAAAATTATGTACTAGCTTCATGACAAAAGATAATTACATTATAATCAAGCTGTCATTTTTGGAGATAGTAGGAGATGAAGCATGTTGTAAACTGACACAGGAAGTCTATACATTGTTCTTTTGAATATTCTCCACAGTGGCTGGGAGTACAAAGATTCTTGGTGCATAATGTCAGACTTCATAACTGAGAAATTTCTGGAAGTTACCAAACATTTATTTTCTGAGGGTAATGGCTACTAGTACTTAGAGGACCAGAATCAGAATTTCTGTGCTCTGGATTAGAAGAACTCAGATTAGCTACAATAAAACCACTTGGATTGTGCTCAGTTTCAAAACATGAGCTCAATTTGTTCAATTTTCTAACTTGTCTTTATTCTTGGATTATTAATTTACTTCTTAGATTGGTAGGAGCTTGGTACTGGCATCTTCTGATATGTTTGGCAGAATATGGACAGTTGACTGATATGGGAGAGGAAACTGATATTTTTAGGGGAGAAAAGGGCTGTCATTGAAGTTATTTTTCACTACTCTGAGTTCAGTTTTCTCTTGCAAAATGAGATAGATCACTGGTTTTCATGGATGGGAGGATTTTTTTCTCTTTCTTGAGCTTAAGATAGCTTCTATAATAAAAGAACAGTATACCTTCAACTCTGTACTTGGCTATCCCATCAGGAGAGGATAAATGATATAACTGAGATATGAACAGGACAGAGATGGGCTTATCAGAAAAGGTGCTGCCAATACTTGTCCTTTGTTATTGCTTCTGTCACAATGGAGAACACATCACTTCAGAGGTAATCTGTTAGTCAAGGAATCCCAGGAGAGCAGCCTTCTGTTGCCTCCTTTCCTTGACACTATCATTGCCCAAAGGGATCAGAGAATGCTTGTACTAGGGTATCATGACCCCATAGTCCCAACCTTCACCTCCTGGGACTCTGTAATCCCCCGACTGACACTGACAGTACAGTCACTAACTATAAGTCACTTTACATTTCCCAGCCTCTCTGAAGTCAAGGTACTAATTTTTTCTAGTCTGCACTCACCTTCCTCACCTCTAGCTTTCACTCATATTTCTTGGTGAATTTCAAATGAGACCAGCAGTATTTTTCTTTTCCAGTAGAAAAGTGTGGCCCTCAGCCCAGCAGTATCATCTTCTGAGAGTTTGTTAGAAATGCAGAATATAAACCCAGCCTCACATCTTCCCACAATCGGAATCTGTATTTTAAGAGGTTCATCAGGCAATTAATAGGCACATTAAAGTTTTGATACACCGTAATTAGTAGGTTCAAACTACTAGCTGGTGTGATTTAGCTTTGGCTTTTCTGCACCCACCCCCAATAGGCCAAGAATCAGGTATACATGGTATATTTCACTGTTTATTGGACTAGTCTTTGTATATAGGACATGCCCTAGATTTCTGCCACATCCAAAGCCCTACCCAGAAGCCCAAGCTCTGCTAGGGTCTGTACTGCTTAGTTCCTATCACTATCACTGGTGATGTATTTGGTGGTGGAAGACTAGACACTGTCTCTGATTTCTGGTTGTGGTTCTTCTCTCAATGAGCAGGTGATCAGAAACTATGACTGTCACTAAAGCTGATGGCCACTAGCTCCTGCCATCTGTCCTTCTGTTCTGTGATCAATTCTCATTGGGCCTGCCTTGTATATTGATGATAGCAGTTCAAACTAAGAATGACTTCATCTGTTCATGATATAGGACAGAAGTGCTAAGAAAGGCACTATTTCTGGTCATCATATGTTAATGGCCATGCTAGTATCTTCTAGATGTAATCATATTATCCCTGTTTTCTTCATTTTTTCACAGAGCCTAGTGCAGCTGAAATCCCAGAAGACCTCACAAGTGTGTTAAATTTTCACAGCTGACCACTTAAAGGCAGTTCTCTTCAAGTGAGAGGTGAGAAGACCTGGAGTCTGAAGCAAACTGACATACATTTATTTCCTCCTACTCTGAAAGGATGGGCTCCCAGTCATCCTTTCTGCAAAATATTTGACTCAGTAGACCCTGGAAATTCAACATATGGGTAATCAACCTATAGATCCTGAGAGGATTCATGGTTGAATAATGTGCAAAGCCTTAACTGAAAACAAAACAAGAATAAATAAGAATGGCTATGAAGAGTATGATTTCCTTGTGGTTTCTTCATCATGAGACACAGACCAGGATTCTTTAGAAAATTAGGGTTGATTTCAAAAGGAAACTTCTCTTTCAAAAGGAAAATTCTCTAAAAAACATCATAGACACCTGATTCTTCTGTTTGCCACATAGCAGATATGGGTCTGACTTGTACCTTGCAAAAGGGAATTACCTAACATATTAATGTGTTCTAGAACTTTAGGATGGTTCCAAACATTGACCCTGGGCATGATGTTTCAGAGGATTAGATATGGCATGAAGGACTGAGCCACATAAGTTTTCTGTCAACCACTAAGCTATCAGAATTAACATGCTTTCTACATTAGCACTGGATGGCAAACAACATTGCTGAGAAATATGCCTTTGATTACTATTTGGTTTTCATAAATGTCACGCCCTACTTTTGTCACCTATATTAGGATTTGGTTAATGATAAGAAAATAACTAGAGTAAGTAAAAGAGAAAGAAGGAGGCTATACTGGGTGAAACAAGCAGGTGGCATTAAAAAACAAACTCATTTAGACTGAAAGAACCTCACAGAAAGACCCAATGATGAAACACACACACATACAAACACACATACACATACACACATACATACACATACACATACACATGCATATGCACATATACACATCTACCTATAGGAACTAATTGTATATTAATCCCATGCCTCAGAACATGGAACACACCATTGAGTTATGGGAAGGGTCCTGGTAGCAGCGTCAGTGCCTCTGTTTAGATTTCTGCTCTCTTTGATATCTCTACATCTTGGAAACACTATGTTATAGAGTAATAATAATACCTAAGTTTATTGTGCACTTATTATATTTCAGACCTTGTACCGAACACTGTATGTGTATTAAATCTTCTATACAGAACTATAAGTAAGATTTCAGAACCCATGCTGGCCTGCGGTGGTGCAATCTTAGCACACTGCAACCTCTGCCTCTGGGGTTCAAGTGATTCTTCTGCCTCACTTACATAGATGAGTTTGATAACAGTCAAGCTGAAGCTAAAATGGTAGGATAGTGGTTATGAGAAATGATTCAGATGTGAGTTCAGTTCCAGCTCCATCATTGATTACCAATGGGCCTCCTCTGCATTCGTCAAATGTAGCATCCACATCATAGAATTGCTGTAATGATTAAATACTTTATATTCAATGCTTAAAATATGGGAAATACTTAATAAATGTTATTATATTAAATATTGTTATTAGAAAAGATATGAAATGCAGAAGATATACCAAGTTTATGTTTGAATTTTAATTTGTGCTGTTTTCAGGCAGACATAAATCCTAGCTCTACCACTTACTGTGTGAACAAGTTATTTACCACCACCCCCCAGACTTCAGCACTCTCAGATTTAGAATTGTGACTATAATAATACCTACTTCATAAGTTGTAAGGATAAAATAACACATACAAATTACCTCACACAGAGTGGGCACTTAAATATTATTTAGAAATCAAAGTACGCAAAAATAGCTAATATTCTTCATGTGTCAGTTCCAGATACTCAGCTAATTAGGTAAGACACTTACAAGAAAATTGAATACATTTTATTTTGGACCTTATTAAACTGAAAATCCCTTTCTATCTTAAAATTGCACTTGTGGAAGATGATCCCTTTGAATTATAATTAAACAGAGTCATCTAAATAATTAAACAATAGGGTATCTATGTATAGCAACTATTTGACAGTTTTTCTCTATCTATTTTAAAGACTTGTGAGTGCACACTATGCAAATGGATTTTCAGGAATTTTTTTTAGCATAAATAGACTGTGCAATTTAGGTAACTTAAGCAGCACAGACAGTGTGAGTCACAGTATTTTCATTTTTCTTGAATACCTTGAGTTTTATGACAGCCTTATTTCAGGAACCAGTAACAGGAACCTTATTTCAGGAACCAGCCTTTGAATGATCCAGGAGATCTTAAAACAAGAATTGCACAGAGCGCTTGTTACCTATCAGATGCTCAGAAACACGAGGAACACACCCTCTCTGCCCGCAGAGTTTAATGAAGATGAAGCAATATTTTCCTGTTTTTCATGATGAACAAAGCAGCAGGTTTGTCAGATGAACTGGTAACTGTACTTTACTTGATACCAAGCCAGAGGTTTCTCGACTTAATTGACTAATATTTCATAGTCAGTACTTCTCACTGCAGAGTGAAGTCATGGCTGTGGTTGGGATCAGAGAACAGAATCCAAGAGCAAATGAATCTTTTATTACGAATCAAAATAGCAAATGGACTGAGAAACATAGCATCGTTGTACTATTGAGTTCTGCATACCTTCTCACAGAAACAGTGAAACATGTGACTTGTATGCGTATCGGCATTTATGTTAAGAGGAAAATCGGTTTCGGCGCAAAACAAAACATGGACATTCTCTACCCTCAGGCTTTTTTTTTTTTTTTTTTTTTTTTTTTTTTTGTGTCTTCCATAGAAACAGATAAGGAGAAAGAACATAGAATCTTGGTATAAATCATTTTGGCTAGTTTGAGGCAGCAGCTATGAGAAATAAATATTTGAACACACACACTCTCAGTCTCTCAATTGCTCTCTTCCACTTCTCTACACTGACCTAAAATCTCCATACCTATGCTATGGTCACATGTACAAGGGTCCAGGCCTTTATCATTTCTCATACTGTTAGCTCATCTTCACTCTGTTCCAACAAAAGCAAGGGCAGCCACACCTTGAAATTTATCTTCAGGCTTCCACACATCAACTTGTGTAACTTAGACTTCAAGCTTCTCTTTAATTGACCTTCTGTCTCCCCTTTCTCACTCCCATTGCTCTTTACTTTGACAGTTATTGGAGAGTAGTGAAAAGGGCATGAGCTGCATTATTAGACTCAAGTTTGAATGTTGGTCCCATACTTCTCTGATTGTTCATAAGTTACCCAACATCTCTACATCTCCATTTCTTCCACTTAAAAAATAGTGATACTGTTGCATATCAGAATAAGTACGTATTAAATATTAGCTTTCCTCCACTTTTTCTATTCTTTATTTCCTTCCCTTCTCTTCCTTTGTGCCTTTCCCACAAAATCTCTGAATTTCTGAGCACTTCCATTTTGTCTTTAGTCACTTCTAACTAAGTGTGTGTCTCAGTCTGGCCTGGACTATGTGGTTCACATTTCAAATCTACATGCACTAGCTCCTGAGGTTCTGTCTCCCTACTCTCTGCCATAATAATTTTGACAATTTTTGGCCATGGTTAATCCAAATATCCATTTACTCTTGGTATTGAGTGTTGATGGTTCAAATCACACATCAATCCTTCATACTGTTTTTTAGTGGTGATTTCAGACAATGCTCTGTCATAACAGACTCTTTTATTGCAAGTGAGCCCTGACATACTTGGGTTAAAATAAACTAACACTCTCTTTTTGACTCATTTGTTGATATGATGCAATTGACATTCAACTTGACTAGAAAAAAAATGTAGGAAGTACAGGAAAAATGAGAGTTTTACAGCTGATCAAGTAGTTTATAGTAGAACTTTATTTTAACAGAAAATTACGGCTCCACCGGTGACCCCCAAATTGTTCCCTGCTATCTCACTAGAGCCCTAAAAATTGCCAGACGATCCTTTCTTTCATTGTCAGCTGACTCCTTATTTCACTCTTCAGCCCAGCAGCTCTTCAAATCTCTTTCTACTCTTCATTAGCAGCCAACTCCACACCAGACTGCACTCCTTAATTTTAGCCATTCTGATAGGTTTGTAATAGTAACTGTAATTATTTGCTAGGACTGTTATAACACAGTATTATAGATTAGGTGATTTTAACAACGGAAATTTGTTTTTTCACAGTTATAGAGGCTGAAAGTTCAAGATTTGGGTGTTAGGAGGTTGTTTCTTCTGAGGCCCCATTCCTTGGCTAACAGATGACTGCTTTCCCTCTGGCTCTTTACAAAGTTGTCTCCCTGTGCACATGTGTTCCTGCTGTCTCTATGTCCCAATCTCCTCTCATAAATAGTGGATTGGATGAAGGCCTACCAGAAGAGGTTTAAGTGGAATGGATTAAGGTCTACCAGAATGGCCTCATTAACCTTAATCACCTCTTTAAAGGCCATATCTGCAAGCCTAATTATATTACGAGGTATGTGAGCTCTGTGAAGTATTCGACTGAGGTGTATGATGAGGGTTTTAACATATGAATTTGGGGAAGTGAGAGGAAAAAATTCAACTGATAACATTATATTTTTTTGTTTTGTTTCATTTTCTGGAGGCAATTCCCCATGGATCTTTTGCATTTCTGAACATCTTTTGAGCAGAGGCACTGAGTGCCCTTTTATTCTGGCCTATTATTTTTATATAGCAAACAGTCTTGGAAGATAGAGAAGGCCTCCCTGGTCAGTCATGCTTACTGTCCAGTATAAAATATTTAAGTTTTCTAAGCTCAGAATTCCTCAGTTTTGCTTCAAACAGAAATTGCATAGGCAGTATCCTCCATATCCCTTTCTTACCACCTTGTGGGACTTGCAGGAAAAGGGGAACTGAACAAATGTTATATTTCTGCTACTTCCTGTGCCTTGATAAATAAAATTCTTTGTATCTACTCAATCTTACATCTTCTGCCAAGATCCATGAAACAGTAATAGGCTAGATTATTAGCATGCAAGTAAAGTCCCAGGCCCTTCACAGTCTATGATTGCTTTAAATTTCATGTCCCTAAAGACTCATGATGTTAAGCATCTGTTCGTGTGCTTACTTGCAGTTCACATATCGTTTTGATGCATAACTACTTGAATATTTTCTCCATTTTATTATCATTGAAATTTAAATGTTTTTTATACAGCAGTCCCCACTTATCTGTGAGTGATATGTTCCAAGAGCCCCATGGATACCTTAAACTATCACGCATAGTATTGAACTCAGCTGCCATCATTTCTGTTCATGTCTTACACCCCACAAATTTGATGCTTTTTTTATCTTTGCTAAACACTTATTGTGCACTGTGACCATATAACTTTTACAGTTTGAGGCACAAGTAAAAAACTTTCACATGTTTCTTTTTCCTTCTTCACAATTTCATGAATAGAACATGTGTTGTAGATATTAGCAACCTCAGAATACAACTATTTTCCTTATTAAGTTAAGAACTTCTACCTTTTCACATAAAGAAAGCACTTCCCTGCTTCTCTCTGAATATTTGAATCACCAGCATCACTACTCTTTCACTTTGGGACCATTATTAGGTAAAATAAGGATTACATGAACACAAGCACTGTGATACCATGGTAGTCAAGCTGATAAGTGAAAAGGCTACTAAGTGATTAATGGGTGAGTGACATAGACAGAATGGACAAAAGGATGAGTCACATCCTGGGCAGGTTGAGGTGGAACAATGTGAGATTTCAGCATGCTACTCAAAAGGGCATGCAATTTAAAACTTATACATTTTGGGGAATCTAATGAAACTTAAGAGCTTCTGCACCACAAAAACAAATAAAAAAAAAAAAACAAGAAAACAAACAAACAAAAAAAAAAAAAACAAAAGAAAACCTATCCACAGAGTAAACAGACAACCTATAGAATGGGAGAAAATATTTGCAAACTATGCATTTAATAAAAGTCTAATATTTAGCATCTATAAGTGACTTAAAAAATTTTGCAAGAGAAAACAAATAACTCTATTAAAAGTGGGTAAAGGACATGAACAGACACTTTTCAAAAGAAGGCATGCATACAGCCAACAAGCATATGAGAAGATAACTATCACTGATCATTAGAGAAATGCTAATCAAAACTACAATGAGATAACATCTCACACCAGTCAGAATAGTTATTATTAAAAACTCAAAAATAACAGATGCTGGTGAGGTCATGGAAAAAGAGAACACTTATACACTAATGGTAGGAGTGTAAATTAGTTCAACCTTTGTGGAAAGCAGTGTGGCAATTTCTCAAAGAGCTAAAAACAAAACTCCCATGCAACCCAGCAATCCCATTACTGCATATATACCCAGAAGAACAGAAATCTTTCTACCCTGAAGACACATGCACATGAATGTCTATTGCCTCCTCAAATATGCAGACATCAATGTAAAGATGTAATAATTGTGAAAAATCAGGGAAATATTACACCACCAAAAGACTCTAACAAACCTCCAATGATGGACCCAGAAGAACTAAATATCTATAAATGTCGGGCACAGAATTCAGAATAGTCTTCTTGAAAAGGTGAGGGAATCATAAGAAAATGAAAAGAAAAAATAAAATTTGAGAAACAATCCAGGAGCAAAATGAGAAATTTGACCAATAAATAAATAAATAAATAAATAAATAAATAAATAAATCTTAGAAATAAAGAATACAATAACTGAGGTGAAAAACTTGTTAGAAAGCTTCGCAGTTTGGGAGACCAAGTTGGGTGGGATCATGAGGTCAGGAGATTGAAAACATCCTGGCTAACACGGTGAAATCCTGTCTATACTAAAAATACAAAAAAAAAAAAAAAAAATAGCCGGATGTGGTGGCAGGTGCCTATAGTTCCAGCTACTAGGGAGGCTGAGGCAGGAGAATGGTGTGAACTCAGGAGGCGGAGCTTGCAGTGAGCCCAGATCATGCCACTGCACTCCAGCCTGGGCAACAGAGTGAGGCTCCATCTTGAAAAACAAAAAAAGAAAAAAAAAGAAAGCTTCAACTGCAGAAATGAATGGGAGAAATATTACCAAGCTAGAAGACAAAGCATATGAAATTACCCAATCAGAGCAGCAAAAATAAATAAATAAATAAATAAATACAAAAGAGAGAAAAAGGCTTACAAGAATTATAAGACATCATCAAGTGAACTAACATCTGCATAATAGAAATCCCTGAAGGTAAGAGACAAAAAGACCCAGAAAGCATACTTCAGGAAATAATGGCTGAAAATTTTTCAAGCTTGAAGAAAGACGACACCATCCAGGCACAGAAAGCTCAGAGGTCACCAATCAAATTCACCCAAAAATAAAATTCTTGAGGCACATCATATTCAAATTAGCAGAAATAAAATACAAAGAAATAACATTAAAGGCATCAAAAGAAAAGAAACATACGACGTTAAATGAGGCCCTAATATGGCTTTCAGTGGATTTCTCAACAGAAGCCCTACAGTCCAGGAGAGAGTGGGTTGCTCTATTTAAAGTGCTGAAGGAAAAATACTGCCAACTAAGAATACTTTACTCAAAAAACATGAAGGACAGATAAATACCTTCCTGGACAAACAAAAGCTGAGGGAACTCAGCAACACCAGATCTGTCTTATGAGAAATGCTAAAAGGAGCTCTTCAGTATGAAAGGAGGGATGCTAATCTGTAACAGGAAAACATCTGAAGATATGGGCGGGACGTGGTGGCTCATGGCTGTAATCCCAGCACTTTGGAAGGCCAAGGCGGGCAGATCATGAGGTCAGAAGATTGAGAGAATCCTGGCTAACATGATGAAACCCCATCTCTGCTAAAATACAAAACAATTAGCCAGGCGTGGTGGCATGTGCCTGTAGTCCCAGCTACTCAGGAGGCTGAGGCAGGAGAATGAACCCAGGAGGTGGAGGTTGCAGAGAGCTGAGATCCACCACTGTACTCCAGCTTGGCAACAGAGTGAGACTCTGTTTCAAAAAAAAAAAAAATAGTGATCAAGGCATCAATATTAATCATTTCCTTATAAGTATGAAGGAAAAAGTACATATTCTTTATAAAGTCACTATTATTGAAAGTTGTATAGTTCTTTTGGAGGCCTGGGTGACAGAGTGAGACTCCGTGTCAAAAAAAAACCAAAAAACAAAAAAACAAAAAACAGAATATTCTCTAGTTGAGATAAATAACAAGTAACTTATAACTGAGAGGATTTAGAGCCAAGTCACTGAGGAGAAAAAGGCTCCCATCCCTGTGTGCCATCTGGCACCCTACTGGACACAGGCAAGAGAGTGAGAGTGTCATCATTGTAGCCTCCAGAGAAGACAAGGGCATCACTGCCTCAGCTGCCACCACTGCCATTTTCACCTGCAGCCACTTGCCAGTGGATCACGGTGAACAGGAGGCAGGACTAGACTGCAGCTCTGACTTGGACAAATGGAGGAGTGTGTGGAAGCTTGCATCATGAACTTTTGCTCCAGAAATGACTGCAGGAATAAATAGGAAACTTGAGAGGGCCCACAGATCCTCTGAAGAAAGCAGATTGTTCCTACAGAACCTGGGAGACACCCCAAATACTGTAAGTGCTCAAAATGTAGAAGTAGGAAAGGGAGACCATCTACCCCCGAATACACATCCTCACTGGGGAAATGAAAGGTCAAGATTACAGGAGAATATTCTGACCTTACCTGGAGCTGAGACAATTTAGAGCGCTGAGTGAAATACAGGGGTAGAGGAAGCAGCAGGAGGAAGCCTGTGAGCTTGCTGATTCCCCTAGCAAACCATTTCTGCCTAGCTTCACAGGGGTCCATTGCAGGAGTGGGGTGGATGGGGAAGAAGCACTGGGAAAAGGCCACAGAGAGGAGGAAATCTCCAGTTGAACTTTGTAACAATTTGAATTGATCAGGAAGTCTTCTGGCCAGAAGTCAAGGGAGGCTGTGAATCTGGCATGCAGACTCCACAGGCAGGGGAAGAAGAAAAGCCATACTTGCTTTCACAGCTGGGAGGAGGGTAGCCTGGGACAAATTCTCAGTCCTGCTTGCCCACTGCCTGGAAACAGGCTCCGTGCTGTTGCTGGAGAATTGTGGGAGTGAGACCAGCGTTTTGGATTCCGTGGGAGCTGGGCAAAGCCTGTGACTGTGGGCTTTCCCCCACTTCCCTACAACCTGCATGGCACAGTAGAGACAGCCACAATCCTGCTAGAAAAATAACTCCATTGACCTGGGAACCTCACCCCCACCCCTCACAGCAGCCACAGCAAGACCTGCCCAAGGAGAGTCTGAGCTCCGATGTACCTAGCCCTGCCTCCACCCAGTGGTCCCTCCCTACCAACCCTGGCAACTGAAGAAGAAGGACATATACTCTTGGGAGTTCTAGGGCTCCACCCACCACCTGTTCCTCCCCATACTACCACAGCTGATGCTCTCTAGAAAGTGCCACCTTCAGAAAGGAGGCCAACCAGCACAAAAACAGCACATAAAACCACCAAAGCCAAGAACCCTCACAGAGTCCATTTCACTCCCCTGCAACCTCCACCAGAACAGGTGTTGATATCCATGGCTGAGAGACCCACAGAAGGTTCTCATTACAGAACTCTGTGCAGACAACCCCCACTACCAGCCCAGAGCCTGGTAGTTAGTGAGCACCTAGATCCAGAAGAGACATAACAATCACTACAGCTCTGTTCTCAGGAATCCACTTCCATAGGAAAAGGGGGAGAGTCGTCAAGGAGATACCCCATGTGACAAAAGAATCTGAACAACAGCCTTTAGCCCTAGACATTTCCTCTGGCAGAGCCTATCCAAATGAGAAGAAACCAGAAAACCAACTCTGATAATACGAAAAAACAATGTTCTTTAACATGTGCAGATCACACTACCTCACCAGTAATGGATCCAAACCAAGAAGAAATCTCTGATTTACCTGAAAAAGAATTCAGGAGGTTAGTTATTAAGCTAATCAGGGAGACACCAGAGAAAGGCAAAGCCCAATGCAAGGAAATAAAAAAAAGATGCAAAAAGTGAAGGGAGAAATATTCAATGAAATAAATAGCATAAATTAAAAACCATCAAAATTTCAGGAAAAAATGACACACTTATAGAAATGCAAAGTACTCTGGAAAGTCTCAGCAATAGAATTGAACAAGTAGAAGAAAGAAATTCAGAGCTTGAAAACAAGGTCTGTCCTCAAATTAACCCAATCTAACAAAGATCAAGAAAAAATAATAAGAAAATATGAGCAAAGCCTCCAAGAAATCTGGGATTACATTTAATTATCAAACCTAAGAATATAATAATAATAGTAAGTGTTCCTGTGAAAGAAGTGAAATCTAACAGTTAGAAAAACATATCTGGGGAAATAATTGAAAAAAAAACCCAGCCTTGCTAGAGACCTAGACATCCAACTACAAGTACAAAGAACAACTGGGAAAGTCATCACAAAAATATCATCGCTTAGGCACACTGTCATCAGGTTATCTAAAGCTGAGACAAAGGGAAGAATCTTAAGAGCTGTGAGACAAAAGCACCAGGTAACCTATAAAAGAAAACCTATCAGATTAACAGGAGATTTCTCAGCAGAAACCAACAAGTTAGAAGGGACTGAAGCCTTATCTTCAGTGTCCTCAAACAAAACAATTATCAGTGAATAACTTTGTATCCAAAAAATTAAACTTCATATATGAAGAAAAGATGCAGTCTTTTTCATACAAACAAATCCTGAGAGAGTTCACCCCTACCAAACATGCACTTCAAGAACTGCTAAAAGCAGCTCTAAATCTTGAAACAAATCCTGGAAACACATCAAAACAGAATCTCTTTAAAACATAAATCTCACAGGACCTATGAAACAACACAATTTGAAAAAACAAAAACAAAAAACCAAGGTATACAGGCAACAAATAGTACAATGAATGAAGTGGTACCTCATATCTCAATACTAACATTGAATGTAAATGTCCTGAATGCTCCACTTAAAATATACAGAATTGTAGAATGGATAATAATTCACCAACCAACTATCTGCTGCCTTCAAGAGACTCAGCTAACACATAAAGACTCACATAAACTTAAGGTAAAGAGGTGGAAAAAGACATTTCATGCAAATGGACACTAAAAGCAAGCAGGAGTAGCTATACTTACAACAGACAAAACAACCTTTAAAGCAACAGCAGTTAAAAAAGACAAAAAGGGACATTATATCATGATAAAAAGCCTTGTCCAATAGAAAAATATCACAGTTCTAAACATATATGTGCATAGCACTGGATCTCCCAGATTTAAAAAACAATTACTACTAGAACTAAGAAATGAGATAGACAGCAGCACAATAATAGTGGGGGACTTCAATATTCCACTGACAGCACTAGACAGGTCATGAAGACTGAAAGTCAACAAAGAAACAATGGATTTAAACTACATCCTGGAACAAATGGACTTAACAGATACATACAGAATATTCCATCCAACAACCACAGAACATACATTCTATTCAATAGCACATGGAACTTTCTCCAAGATAGATCATATTATAGGCAACAAAATGAGCCTTAATAAATTTTTAAAAATTGAAATTATATCAAGCACTCTGTCAGATCACAGTGGAGCAAAACTGAAAATTAACTCCAAAAGGATCCTTCAAAACCATGCAAATACATGGAAATCAAATAACCTGCTCCTGAATGATCATTGGGATGAAAATTTAAAAACTTATTTGAACTGAACAACAATAGTGACACAAGCTAGCAAAACCTCTGGGATACAGCAAAGGTGGTCCTAAAAGGAAAGTTCATAGCCATAAACACCTATATAAAAAGTCTGAAAGAACACAGACAGACAATTTAAGGTCACACTTCAAAGAACTACAGAAACAAAAACAAACCAAACCCAAACCAAGCAGAAGAAAGAAAATAACCAAAGTCAGAGTAGAACTAAATGAAATGGAAACACCAACAGCAATAGCAACAAAATGAAACACAAAGCTGGTTATTTGAAAAGATAAATAAAATTTCTAAACTATTAGCAAGATTAAGAAAATAAGAGAGAAAATCTAAATAAGCTCAATAAGAACCCAAATGGGAGATATTACAACTGATGTCACAGAAATACAAAAGATCATTCAAGGCTACTATGAACACCTTTACCCACATAAACTAAAAAACCTACAAGAGATGGATAAATTCCTGGAAAGATACAACCCTCCTAGCTTAAATCAGGAAGAATTAGATACCAGGAAGAGACCAATAACAAGCAGTGAGATTAAAATGGTAATTTAAAAATTATCAATGAAAAATGTCCAGGGCCAGAAGGATTCACAACTGAATTCTACCAGACATTCAAAGAAGAATTGGTACCAATCCTATAGATGCTATTCCACAAGACAGAGAAAGAGGAAACCCTCCCTAAATCATTCTATGAAGCTAGTATTACCCTAATACCAAAACCAGGAGAGAACATAACCAAGAAAGAAAACTACAGACAAGTATCCCTGATGAACATAGATACTGAAATCCTTAACAAAATACTAGCTAACTGAATCCAACAACATATCAATAAGATAATTCACCATGATCAAATAGGTTTCATATTAGGGATGCAGGGATGATTTAACAGACAAGTCAATAAATATGATAAGCTACATAAACAGAATTATGAACAAAAATCACATAATAATCTCAATAAATACAGAAAAAGCATTCAACAAAACCCAGCATCCCTTTATAATTAAAACTCTCAGCAAAATCAGCATAGAAGGGACATACCTTAATGTAATGAAAGCCATCTATGACAAACCCACAGCGAACATAATACTGAGTGGGGAAAAGTTGAAATCATTCCCCCTGAGAACTGGAACAAGACAAGGATGCACACTCTCACCGCTTCTCTTCAGCATAGTAGTGCAACTCCTAGCCAGAGCAATCAGACAAGAGAAAGAAATGAAAAGCATCCAAATTGGTAAAGAGGACTGTCACTGTTTGCTGATGATGTAATTGTTTACCTTGAAAACCCAAAAGACTCCTCCAGAAAACTCCTAGAACTGATAAAAGAATTCACCAAAGTTTCCAGATGCAAAATTAATGTACGTATGTCAGTATCTCTTCTACACACCAAAATAACCAAGCTGAGAATCAAATCAAGAACTCTACCCCTTTTACAATAACTGAAAAAATAATAAAATACTTAGGAATATACCTAATCAAGGAGCCAATAGACTTCTACAAGGAAAACTACAAAACACTGCTGAAAGAAATCACAGAAAACACAAACAAATGAAAACACATCCCATGCTTAGGGTAGAATCAATATTGTGAAAGTGACCATACTGCCAAAAGCAATCTACAAATTCCATGCAATTCCCATCAAAATACCACTATCATTTTTCACAGAATTAGAAAAAACAATCCTAAAAGTCATATGGAACCAAAAAATGGCCTGCATAGCCAAAGCAAGACTAAACAAAAAGAACAAATTTGGTGGCATAACACTGCCTGATTTCAAACTATACTGTAAGGTCATAGTCAACAAAACAGCATGGTATTGGTTTAAAAACAGTCACATAGACCAATGGAACAGAATAGAGAATCCAGAAATAAACCCAAATACTTACAGCCAACTGATTTTCGACAAAGCAAACAAAAACATAAAGTGGGAAAAGAGCACCCTTTCAACAAATGGTGCTGAAATAATTGACTAGCCACATGGAGGGGAATAAAACTGAATTCTCATCTCTTACCTTACATAAAAATCAACTCGAGATGGATTAAGGATGTAAATCTAAGACCTGAAGCTATAAAAATTCCAGGAGATAACATTGGAAAAACCCTTCTAGACATTGGCTTACACAAAGATTTCATGACCAGTAACCCAAAATCAAATGCAATAAAACAAAGGTAAATAGCTGGGACTTAATTAAACTAAAGACCTTTTGCATGGTAAAAGGAACAGTCAGCAGAGTAAACAGACAACTCTCAGAGTGGGAGAGAATCTTCACAATCTATATGTCTGACAAAAATACTAATATCCAGAATCTACAGTGAACTCAAACAGATCAGCAAGAAAAAAACAAACAATCCTACCAAAAATAGGCTAAGGACATGAATAGATCATTATCAAAAGAAGGTATGCAAATGGCCAGCAAACATGAAAAAATACTCAACATCACTAATGATCAGGGAAATGCAAATCAAAACCACCTTACTCCTGGAAGACTGCCGTAATCAAAAAAGCAAAAAACACTTGATGTTGGTGTGGATGCAGTGAGGAGTGAACACTTCCACATTGCTGGTGGGAATGTAAACTAGTACAGCCACTATGGAAAACAGTGTGAAGATTCCTTAAATAACTAAAATTAGATCTACCATTTGATCCAGCAATCCCACTCCTGTGTATCTACCCAGAAGAAAGTAAGTTATTATATGAAAAAGATACCTGCACATGCATGTTTATAGTAGCACATTCACAATTGCAAAAAATGTGGAACCAAACCAAATGCCCAGAAATCAATGAGTGGATAAAGAAATTGTGATATATGTGTGTGTGCACGCGTGTGTGTGTGTGTATGTGTGTGTGTGTGTGTGTGTATACACACATATAGACAACTACTCAGCCGTAAAAAGGAATGAATTAATGGCTTTCACAGAAACCTGAATGAGACTGGAGACTGTTACTGTTATTCTAAGTGAAGTAACTCAGGAATGGAAAATCAAACATCATACGTTCTTACTCATAAATGGGAGCTAAGCTATGAGGATGCAAAGGTGTAAGAATGACACAGTGGACTTTGCAGACTAAAGGGTAAAGGGTGGGAAAAGGGTGAGGGTTAAAAGACTACAAATAGAGTGCAGTGTATACTGCTTGGGTGACAGATGCACCAAAATCTCACAAATCACCACTAAAGCACTTACTCATGTAACCAAACACCACCTGTTCCCCAGTAACCTATGAGAATAAAAAATTTAAAATAACTTAGGTGATGAGTGGATAGGTGTAGCAAACCATGGCACATGTTTACCTAATTACAAACCTGCATATATACCCCAGAACTTAAAATAAATAAATAAAAAAGTTAATTAATTTATAACTAAAGTATAGTGACTAAAAGACAAAACTATTAAAAATAATAATAACTAGGGGGATCTGGCAAGATGGTGGAATAGAAACAGCTGTGTCTGCAACGCCCAGTGAGATCAATGTAGAAGACAGGTGATTTCTGTATTTCCAAATGAGTGGTGCCTGGAACCCCAGTGAGAGAGAACCATTCACTCACCTGGAAAGGGGGTTGAAGCCAGGGAGCCAAGTAGTCTTGCTCAGCCAGTCCCACTCCCATGGAGCCCAGCAAGCTAAGAACCACTGGCTTGAAATTCTCACTGCCAGCACAGCAGTCTGAAGTCTACTGTGGATGATTGACCTTGGTAGGGGGAGGGGCATCTACCATTATTGAGGCTTGAGTAGCCGGTTTTTCCCTGACAGAGCTACGGAGGCCAGGAAGCTCAGACTAGGCATAACTCAACATAGCACAGCAAAGTGGCTGTGGCCAGACTGTCTCTCTAGATTCCTCTTCACTGGCATGGCATTTCCCAGTCAGGGGCTTATAGGTAAAACTCCCATCTCCCTGAGACACAGCACCAGGGGAAAGGGGCGGATGTGGGCGCTGCTTCAGCGGACTTAAATGTTCCTGCCTGCTGGCTCTGAAGACAGCAGTGGATCCTGACAAGAAGGGTTTTCCCAGCATAGTGCTCAAGCTCCGCTAAGAGACAGACTGCCTCCTCTAGTGGGTCCCTGACCCCTGTGCCTCCTGACTGCGAGAGACCTCCCAACACAGGCTGACGGACACTTCCCACAGAAGAGGTCTGGCAGGCATCAGGTCAGTGCCCCTCTGGGATAAAGCATCCAGAGGAAGGAGCAGGCAGCAATCTTTGCTGTTCTGCAGCCTCTGATGGTGATACTCAGGCAAATTTGGTCTGGAGTGGACCTCCAGCAAATTGCAGCAGACCTGTAGAAGAGGGGCCTGACTGTTAGAAGAAAACTAACAAACAAAAGCAGTAACATCAACATCAGCAAAAAAGACCCCCACATGAAAACCCCATCCAAAGGTCATCAGCCTCAAAGATCAAAGGTAGATAAATCCATGAAGATGAGGAAAAACCAGCACAAAAATGCTGAAAATTACAAAAACCAGGATGCCTCTTCCCCTTCAAATGATCACAACTCCTCTCCTGCAAGAGAACAAAACTGGGATGAAAAGGAATGAACAAAGCCGCCAAGAAATATGGGACTATGTGAAAAGACAAAACCTGTGATGGACTGGGGTCCCTGAAAGTGATTGAGAGAATGGAACCAAGTTGGAAAACACAATTCAGGATGGTATCCAGGAGGATTTCCCCAACATAGCAAGACAGGCCAACATTCAAATTTAGGAAATACAGAGAACACCACTAAGATCCTCCTCGAGAAGAGCAACCCCAAGACATATAATTATCAGATTCTCCAAGGCTGAAATGAAGTGAAAAATGTTAAGGGCAGTCAGAGAGAAAGATCAGGTTACCTACAAAGGGAAGCCCATCAAACTTACAGTGGATCTCTCTGCAGAAACCCTACAGTCAAAAGAGAGTGGGGGCCAATATTCAACATTCTTAAAGAAAAGAATTTTCAACCCAGAATTTCATATCCAGTCGAACTCAGCTTTGTAAGTGAAAAAGAAATAAAATTCTTTACAGACAAGCAAATGCTTAGGGATTTTGTTACCACCATGCCTGCCTTACAAGAGCTCTGAAGGAAGCACTAAATATGGAAAGGAACAACCAGTATCAGCCACTGCAAAAACACACCAAAATATAAAGACCAATGACACTATGAAGAAACCACATCAACTAATGTTCAAAACAACCAGCTAGAATCATGATGACAGAATCAAATTCACACATAACAATATTAACCTTAAATGTAAATAGACTAAATGCCCCAATTAAAAGACACAGACTGGCAAATTTGATAGATTTAAGATCCACTGGTGTGCTGTATTCAGGAGACCCATTTCACATGCAAAAAACACAGAGGCTTCAAATAAAGGGATGGAGGAATATTTACCTAGCAAATGGGAAGCAAAAAGAAAAAAAAAAAAAATCAGGGGTTGCAATCCTGGTCTCTGATAAAACAGACTGTAAACCAACAAAGATCAAAAGAGACAAAGAAGGCCATTAAAAGGGATCAATTCAACAAGAAGAGCTAACTATACTAAATATATATGCACCCAATACAGGAGCACCCAGGTTCATAAAGCAAGTTCTTAGAGACCTACAAAGAGACTTAGACTCCTACACAATAATAATGGGAGGTTTTAACACCCCACTGTCAATATTAGATCAACAAGACAGAAAATTAACAAGGATATCCAGGACTTGAACTCAGCTCTGGACCAAGCAGACTAAACAGACAACTACAGAACTCTCCACCCCCAATCAAGAGAATATGCATTCTTCTCAGCACTACATAGGACTTATTCTAAAATAAATCACATATTTGCAAGTAAAACACTACCCAGCAAATGCAAAAGAATGGAAATCATAACAAAGCATCTCTCAGACCACAGTGCAATCAAATTAGAACACAGCATTAAGAAACTCACTTAAAACTGCACAACTACATGGAAACTAAAAACCTGCTCCAGAATGACTACTGGGTAAAAAACAAAATTAAGGAAAAAATAACGAAGTTCTTTGAAACCAATGAAAACAAAGAGACTATGTACCAGAATCTCTGGAACTCAGCTAAAGCAGTGTTAAGAGAGAAATTTATAGCATGAAATGCCTACATCAGAAAGTGGGAAAGACCTGAAATCCACACCTTAACATCACAATTAAAGGAACTAGAGAAGCAAGGACAAACAAATTCAAAAGCTAGCAGAAGACAAAACATAAATAAGAATAAGCATAACTGAAGGAGACAGAAACACGAAAACCCCCTCAAAAAATCAATTAATCCAGGTGTTGACTGTTTGAAAAGATTAATAAAATAGGGCACTATCCAGACTGATGAAGAAGAAAAAAGAAGAATCAAATAGACACACTAAAAAATGATAAAGGGGATATCACCACTGATCCCACAGATATACAAACTATCATCAGAGAATATTATAAATACTTCTATACAAATAAACTAGAAAACCTAGAAGAAATGGATAAATTCCTGGACACATACACCCTCCCAGCACTAAACGAAGAAGAATTCAAATCCCTGAATAGACCGGTAACAAGTTCTGAGATCGAGACAGTAATTAATAGTCTACTGATCAAAAAAAAAAAAAAAAAAAAAAAGCCCAGGACCAGATGGATTCACAGCCGAATTCTCCCAGAGGTACAAGGAGGAGCTGGTACCGTTTCTTCTGAAACTATTTCAAAGTATAGAAAACAAGAGACTCCTCCCTAACTCATTTTATGAGGCCAGCATCATCCTGATTTCAAAACCTGGTAGAGACACAGCAAAAAAAGAAAACTTCAAGCAAATATCCCTGATGAATATTGATGCAACAACCCTCATTAAAATACTGACAAACTGAATCCAGCAGCACATCAAAAAGCTTATCCACCATGATCAAGTCAGCTTCATCCCTGGGATGCAAGGCTGGTTCAGCATACACAAATCAATAAATGTGATGCATAACATAAACAGAACCAATGACAAAAACCACATGATTATCTCAATAGATGCAGTAAAACCCATTGATAAAATTTAACACCCCATCATGCTAAAAACTCTCAATAAACTAGGTATTGATGGAACATACTTCAAAATAATAAGGGCTATTTATGACAGTTCGATAGCCAATATCTTACTGAATGAGCAAAAGTTGGAAGCATTTCTGTTGAAAACCAGCATAAGACAAGAATGCACTCTCTCACCACTCCTATTCAACATAGTGTTGGAAGTTCTAACCAGGGCAATCAGGCGAGATAAAGAAATAAAGGTATTCAAATAGGAAGAGAGGAAGTCAAATTGTCTGTTTGCAGATGACATGATTGTATATTTAGAAAACCCCATTGTCTCAGCCCAAAAACTCATTTTCGTGATAAGCAACTTCAGCAAAGTCTAAGGATACAAAATCTATGTGTAAAAGTCACAGACATTCCTATACACCAATAATAGACAAGGAGAGAGCCAAATCATGAGTGAATTCGTATTCACAATTGCTACAAAGAGAATAAAATACCTAGGAATACAACTTACAAGGGATGTATGCCTATGTAACAAACCTACATGTTCAGCACATGTATCCCAGAATTTAAAGTAAAATTTTTTTTAAAAAAGGAAATCTGAATAAACTATGAACCTTAGTAATATTGTAGTAGTATTATTCCATTAACAAAAAAAGTGAGAAATGTGTTATGGTAATAATAGGGGATTATTGGTGTTAACTGCTCTCTAAATCTAACACTTTTAAAAAGTGAAATCTATTTTTTAAAGTATGTAGCCAAAGAATATAAGAAAAAATATAGAGAGATGTCACATAGTTAATATTAATTTTTTTTCTAAATTATGTGATGGTTTTGGAATTTTCCAGCTACCTGAATCCGTAATTTGTTATAATTTTCTTTCTCACTTTAAATAAATATTCATTTTCATCCTTAATTCTATATATGCAATTTATATTCTATTTGTTTTAAAAGGGCTGCCAAAATTATGTGCGCTTCAGGCACCACCCTACCTTTAAGTCATGGTTAGTTATTTGTAGTTGCTTTCTACTTGCTGAATATTCCCTCATGCCTCTATATTTTTCCATGTTGAAATTTTCTTTAATTTTCAAGGTAAGTCCATCTTGAATGACAGCGACAATTTATCCAAAAACAATGAACTCAGTATTGTAAACCTGGATTGTCCTCCTAAATCAAGCCTTGTTCAGTATTAGCACCAACTTTCAGAAGTCATTGAACTTCTTCCTATGAAGAATCCCAGTTCTGCCATTTGCCAGTTCTATGGCCTTGGCTAGCTACTTAACGCCTTAATTTGATCATCTGTAAAATGGAAACAATAACACTATGCAAGGATAGGTTTTATCTTACAGCTGCACTTTGGAGGCTCTGTGCTTCCGGGTGCCAGAAAAGTCTGCTTTTCTGACCCGGAAGTCTGCTACTGACCCTTGGCTAAGATAAGAATGGGGTGTTATAGCTAGTGATTTAGAACATGTCATTTAGTTTAAAGTTCAAAACTCCCCTGGCAGCACTCCATGTTATCTTGTATACACTGTTTAGGATATACAGATTGATGGTTTCCATCTGGTTTAACCTATTACACAGCTTGTCTGTAGTGAAGTGACCAGTCAAGGTATAAGAGGCCCTTCAGTAAACTTGCATTTGGACTATGCTGAACTTAGATACCCCATACATGTCTGAAAAGTTCATAATCCAAAGATGAAATGCTTCATGAGCAACTGAGAAAAGACCTTGGGAGGCCTGCACTGAGAGTTTTCAGACTTCCTAAAATTGCCTGCACTTTTCTTCTCCTCCTGTGCCATATTATTTGTAATTATTAAAGCCTTACATGAGTGTAAAAAACAATAACTACAACAATGGCTAAGAGATAGACAATATTAAAATATGTAAATTGAATCATCAATAAGTCATAATTTGGGGGGTATGGTATTAATGTGTAGTTTGGTTTTGTTACTTTTCTTTGCAATAAATCTTGTTTTATCAGTTTAAAATAACCTGTTATAACTATGCTTTCCACAAGCCTCATGGTAACCACAAAGCAAAACCCTATAATAGATACACTAAAAAAAAATAGCACAGAATCAAAACATACTATTATAGAAAATTACTTAATGACAAAGGAAGATAGTAAGAAAGGAAAAACGGAAAAATGATTTGTAAAACACCCAGAAAACAAGCAACAATATCCTTACCCATGAAAAATAACCTTGAAAGTAGGTGGAGTAAATTTTCCAATTAAAAGGCATAGAGTAGCTGAGTGGATAAAAAATAATACCAATTAGAGATGCAGTTCACCTATAAAGACATACACCAAATAATAGTAAAAGGATAGAAAATGATATTCCATGCACATAAAAACCAAAAAGTGCGGAAGTAGCTATACTTATGATAGATAAAATAGACTTTAAGTATAGAATGGGGGGAAAAGGACAATAAAGTCATTATATAATTAAAAAGGGGTTAATATAACAAGAGCATATAACAATTGTAATTATATGCATCCAACACCAGAGCACCCGATTACATAAAGCAAGTATAAAGAAACCTAAAAGGAGAGATTGACTACAATCTAGTATTAGTAGGGGACTTCAATATCCCTACTGTCAGCTATGGACAGATTATTCTGATTGAAAATCAACAAAGAAAACTTGGAGTTAAACTGCACTTTAGAAAAAATGAACCTAATGGGTATTTATAGAACATTTCACCTAACAGCTGCAGAACACACATTCTTTTCATCAGCACATGGAACATTCTGCAGGATTAACCATATGTCAGGACACAAAACTTGCCTTACAAGATTTTTTAAAAAGGAAATCATATTAAGTATCTTTTCTGACCACAGTGGAATACAAGTAGAAATCGATAACAGAAGGAATGCTGGAAACTGTACAAATTTATGACAATTAAGCAATATGCTCCTGAATAATGAATGAGCCAATGAAGTCATTGAAAAGGAAATTTAAAAATTTCCTGAGATAAATGAAAATGGAAACACAGCATACCAAAAGCTATGTGATACAGCAAACACAGGTGTAAATGTAAAGAGAAAAATGTATAGCAATAAACGCCAACATCAAAAAAGTAGAAAGACCTCAAATAAACAATCTAACAATTACCTAAAGAAAACAGAAAAGCAAGAATAAAGAGAACCTGCAATTATTAGAATGGGAGAAATAATAAAGGTCAGAGCAGAAATAAATGAAGTTGAGACTCAAAAAATATTCACATCAGGTATAACTCCCAATGCAATCCCTCCCCCCTCCCCCCTCCCCGTGATAGGCCCTGGTGTGTGATCATATGTCGTGATCAAGGGGGATTTATCCCTAAATGTAAGGATGGTTCAACATATGCAGATCAATAACTGAGAAACACTATGCTAACAGAATAAGGGAAAAATACCATATGATCATCTTAAAAGTTACATAAAAGTCATTTGACAAAATTCAACACACTTTCAGGGCAGATAACAAAATTGTTAAGCTAAGTGTTTTTTAATGGGTGAATGGATACAGAAAACATGGTATGCATGCATATACAATGGGATATTCAGCCTTAATAAAGAAGGAAATCCTGCAAAAAAAAAAAAATATATTCACAAAAGGTAACAAAATGAAAAGTTGGTTTCTTGAAAAGATAAACAAATCATCAATCCTTTAGCTAGGTTAAGAAAAAAAGAGAGAAAACCCAAGTAAACAAAATCAGAGACATAAAAGGAAACATTATAAGAGGCATGACAGAACACAGGATTATTAGACACTATTATGAACAACTATAGACCAATACATTGGAAAATCTAGAAGACGCTGATACATTTTTGGAAACATGCAACTTACCAACATCAAATTACAAAAAAGTAGAAATCTTAGACAGACCAGCAATGAGTAATGAGATCAAAGCAGTAATTAAGTCTCCCATTAAAGAAAAGCCCAAGACCTGATGGATTCACTGCCGAAATCTACTAAACATTTAAGAAAGAACTAATACCAATTCTATTCAAATTATTCCAGAAAAATCGAAAAGGAGGGAATAGTTTTAAACTCATTCTTTGAGGCCAGCATTACTCTGACACCAAAACCAAACAAGCATACAACAGCAAAAAAAAAAAAAAAAAAAAAGAAAATAACAGGCCAATATCCTTGATTAACAAACACACACAGATAATGAGCAAAATACTAGCAAACCAAATTAAACAACACATTCAAAATATTATTTACCATGATCAACTGGGATTCATCTCATGGACTCAAACATGGTTCAGCATATGCAAATCAGTAAATGTGATACATTCACAGAATCAAGGAAAAATATGTGATCATTTCAATAGATGCTGAGAAAGTATTAATTAAAATTTAGCACCCTATTATGATAAAAACTCTGAAAACTCTATGTATGTTCCTGAGTTCAGCAGGAACATACATCAAAACAACACAGACAATCTATGACAAACCCATGCCTAACATCATACTCAATGGGAAAAAAGTAAGAAGTATTTCCCCTGAGATCTGGAACAAAACAAGAATGCCCACTTTCACTGCTTTTATTTAACAAATTACTGGAAGTACTAACGAGAGCTATTAAGCAAGACAAAGAAATAAAGAATATTCAAATTGGAAAGGGAGATATCAAAATATCCTTGTTTATGGATGACATAATTCTATATTTAGAAAAATCGAATGACTTCACCAAAACATTAGAATGATAAAACAAATTTAGTAAAGTTTCATAATACTAAATTAAACATATAAAATTAATAGAATCTCTATCATCAGCAAGCAATTTTTAAAAATAAAAAAAGCAACCCATTTGCAGTAAGAAAACACAACAACAACAAATACATCTAGGAATAAATTTAACCAAAGTATTAAAAGTTTTCTACAATAGAAATTATTAAATACTGATGAAATAAATTGAGGAGCACACCCCAAAATGGAAAGATATCATGTGCTAGTGTATTGGAAGAATTAATATTGTTAAAATGATCATACTATCTAAAGCTATCTACAGATTCAATGTAATCTCCATCACAAGACTAAAATTCCCCACAAAGATAGAAAAAATAATCCTATAATTTGTATGGAACCACCAAAAGCCTGGATAGCCAAAGCAATCCTGAATGAAAAGAACAAAGCTAGGAATATCATACTTACTGGACTTCAATATATACTAAAAAACTTTAGTGACCAAAACAGCATGGTACTGGCATAAAAGCAGACATATAGGACCAATGGAAAAGAATAGAGAACACAGGCCGGGCGTGGTGGCTCAAGCCTGTAATCCCAGCACTTTGGGAGGCCGAGACGGGCGGATCACGGGGTCAGGAGATCGAGACCATCCTGGCTAACACGGTGAAACCCCGTCTCTACTAAAAAATACAGAAAACTAGCCGGTCGAGGTGGCGGGTGCCTGTAGTCCCAGCTACTCAGGAGGCTGAGGCAGGAGAATGGTGTAAACCCGGGAGGCGGAGCTTGCAGTGAGCTGAGATCCGGCCACTGCACTCCAGCCTGGGCGACAGAGCGAAACTCCATCTCAAAAAAAAAAAAAAAAAAGAATAGAGAACACAAAAATAAATCCATGCACTTATAGGAAACTTATTTTTTTTTTAACAAAAGCACCAATAACTTACATTGCAGAATGCACAATCTCTTCAATAAATGTTGCTGGGAAAACTGGATATCCCATATCTAGTATAATGCAGCATATTACACTAGACTCCCATCTCTCACAGATACAAAAGTCAAATCAAAATGGATTAAAGATATAAATGTAAGACCTGAAACAGTAAAACTACTAGAGTGAAACTTTGGGAAAACACTTGAAGACATTCATCTGGGCAAATAAATTTTAAGTGAGATCTCAAAAGCACAGGCAACAAAAGCAAAAATAGACAAACTATATTACATCAAACTAAATAGCTTTTGCACAGCAAAGAAAACAATAAATATAGTAAGGGAAAATCTACAGAATAGAAGAAAATATTTACAAACTCTCCATCTCAGGGATTAATAAAAAGAATGTATAAAGGAGGTGGGAGACTGGAAGAACTTGTTCTCTGATCACAACTCTGATGATTAAAACAGGATGTGGTCCAGACAGCATAAAGTGAAGAAACCAGCAGGAACCAGCAGATGGTGATGAAAGTAATCCCTAGCTGCCCTCATTGCTCATTGACATAAGACACTCCCACCAGTGCCATGACATTTTACAAATGCCATGGCAGTAATCTGAAGTTACCACTCCTTTCCATGGCAATGTTCCAAAAGTTACTGCCCCTTTCCTAGAAAGTTATATAACCTGCTCCTCAATGTGCATTGACCTGCCCCTTAATTTGCATGTAATTGAAATTAGGTTAAGTAAGTATAAACACAGTTGCCAGGAGCCCATATGTTGCTTACTTTGAGTGCAATGCCTATGAGTTAGCCCTGCTCCACAAGGAATAGTACCATTCAATAAAAGATTGCTATCTAACACCTGTGAATTCTTTCTTGGGTAAAGACAAAAACCCTCACAGGTTAAGCCCCAATTTTGGAGTTTGCCTGTCCAGGAACATAAGAAACTCAAACAATTCATTAGCAAAAAATAAATAAATAAATAAATAACCTATTTTTAAAAAGGATATAATATGAATAGACATTTCATAAAAGAAGACATACAAATGGCCAAAATTTTATTTAAAATTCTCAATGTAAATAATCACTAGAGAAATGCAAATCAAAACCACAATGAGATATCATCTCACCCCAGTTAAAATAGCTTATATCAAAAACACAGGGAACAGCAGTTTCTGGTGAGGATATAAAGAAAGGGGTACTCTCCTCCACTGTTGATAGGAATGTAAATAAGTACAGCCACTATGGAAAGCAGCATGGAGGTTCTTCCAAAAACAAAATTGATCTAGTCTTAGGTTCAGCAATCCTGTTGCTGGGCAGACATATTGCAGCGCTATTTACAATACCTAAGTGTTCCTTAATGAATGAAAGGATACACAATGTGCTGTATATACACAATGAAACACTATTTAGCTGTAAAAGAACAAAATTCTTTCATTTGTGGCAAAATGGATTAAACTTGAGGACATCACATTAAGTGAACTAAACCAGGCACAGAACAACAAATATCATATTTTCTCACTCATGTGTGGAAACTATAAATGTTGAGCTCATGAAGTTAGAGAGTAGAATGGTGGTTACCAAAAGTCAAAACCAGTAGGAGAGAGAAGATAATGAAGAGAGGTTAGTTAATGAGTACAAAAATTTAGTTAGAATAAGTTCAGTAGAATGGTGGTTACCAAAAGCCAAAAACAGTAGGAGAGAGGAGATAATGAAGAGAGATTAGTTAATGAGTACAAAACTTTATTTAGACAGAATAAGTTCTAGCATTTGATATTACAGTAGAGTTACAGTAATTAATAATAATCCATTATATATTTCAAAGTAGCTAGAAGAGAAGATTTGGAATGTTCTCAACACACAAAAAAATGAAAAATGTTTGAGGTATTTAATATCCAAATTACTGTGATTTGATCATTACATATTATATACATGTATTAAAATATCACATTATCCCATGCAATGTTATATATAGACATATATACAATGATTATGTATCAGTAAAAAAATTTTAAAAGAGAGAAGAAATTCACTCCTTTAAATCCATGGTAGAATTCATCAGTAAAATTCTCTGAACCTGCAGATTTTTTTTTGTAGTAAAATATTTTTAAATATTTTAAAAGTATTTTTTGAGCTGGGCATGGTGACTCAATTCCTGGTCGGCAGATCATCCAAGGTCAGGAGTTCGAGACCAGCCTGGCCAACATGGTAAAACCCTGTCTCTACTAAAGATATAAAAAATTAGCTGGACTTTGTGGTGCCAACTGTAATCCTAGCTATTTGGGAGGCTGAGGCAGGAGAATCACTTGAACCCAGGAGGCAGAGGTTGCAGTGAGCTGAGATTGTGCCATTGTACTCCAGCCTGGGCAAAAAGAACAAAATTCTATCTCAAAAAAAAAAAAAAAAAAAAAAAAGTATTTTTTGAAAAGCCCTTTTAGCTTCACAGAAATATTGTGAGAAAGGTAGAGAGATTTCTCATATACTCCTGTCCCCCACCCCAAATGTAGCCTCCCTCATTATCAACATCCCTTTCCAAAGTGGTATATTTGCTACAATTAACAAACCTACATTAACACATCATTACCACTCAAAGGCCATGGTTTATACTAGGGTTGACTCTTGTATATCCGATGAGTTTGTATAAATGTATAATGACTTGCAATGGTATGAATATTTGTGTCCCCCACCCCAAATTCATGAGTTGAAACCTAATCTCTAATGTGATTACATCAAGAGCTGGGGCCTTTGGGAGGTGGCTAACTAGGTCATAAGGACAGAGCCTCATGAATGGGATTAGCCCTTTTATAAAAGAGGCCTCAGAGAACTGCGTTGTCCCTTCCACCATGTGAAGACACAGTGAGGGGGGGCCATCTATGACCAGAGAGGAATGCCCTCATGAAATATGAATTCTGCAGGTGCCTTGATCTTGGACTTTCCAGCCTCGAGAACTGTGAAAAATAAATTTCTGCTGTTCATAAGCCACCTGGTCTATGGTAATTTGGCACAGCAGCACAAATGGACTAAGAAAGACATGTGCCCACAATTATAATAACATACTGAGTATTTTCAGTACCATAAAAATCCTCTGTGCTCTACCTGTTCATTTCCCCTTCCCCTAGCCCCTGGCAACCACTGATCTTTTGGCTGTCTCTATAGTTTTGTCTTTTCCAGAATGTCAAATAATTGGAATTAAAGTGTGTAGCCTTTTCAGATTGATTTGTTTCACTTAGTCATATGCATTTAAGGTTCCTCCATCTTTTTTCATGGCTTGATAATTCATTAGATTTTAGTACTAAATAGTATTTCATTGTCTGGATGTACCACAGTACATTTAGCCATTCATCTAATGGAATAATCTTGGTTTCTTCAAGTTTTAGTAATTATGAATAAGGCTGCTATAAATATCTATGTGCTGGTCTTAGTGTGGACATAAGGCTTCAGCTACCTTTTGCTAAACATGAAGGAACAAAATTTCTGGATCATATAAGAGTGTGTCTGCTTTTATAGAAAAATCACCTGTCTTCCAATGCTGCTCTATGGTTTTGCATACCTACCAGCAATAAATAAGAGTTCTTGTTGTTCCACATCCCTGTCAACACTTGGTGTTGTCAACATCAGATTTTGGCCATTCTAAGAGATGTGTAGTGATATCTCATTGTTGTTTTAATTTGCACTTCCCTGATGACATACGATGTGATACATCTTTTCATATACTCATTGCCATCTGCATATGTTGAGGTGCCTGTTAAGGTCTTCAGTACATTTTTTAATTGGGTCATGTAGATTTTTTTCCTATATTACATTCTAGGAGTTTTATAGTTTTGCATTTTATGTTGAGGTCTGTGATCCATTTTGAGTTAATTTTGTGAAAGAGGTAAGGTCTATTTCTAGATTCTTTTGTGGGGGAGGGACGATGTGGATGTCCGTCTGTTGCAGTACCATTTGTCGAAGACTATCTTTTTTTTCATCAAATATGATGCTCCTTTGTCAAAGATCAATTGACTATATGTGGGTCTATTTCTACATTCTCTATTATGTTCCATTTATCTCTTTGTCTATCCTTTTGCTACTTACCACACTGTCTTTATTATTGTAGTTTTCTAATAAGTCTTGAAATCAGGTAGTGATAGTCCTCCAACTTTGTTCTTATTCTTCAATCTTATGTTGGCCATTCTGTGTGTTTTGTCTCTCATATAAACTTTAGAATCAGTTTGACAACATCTGCAAAATAAATTTTTGGGAATTTTATTGGGATTGCATGGATTTATGATAAAAATTTTAACTGTAGGTTTAAATATTTTAATAGATAAGGGCTACCCAGATTATCTATGTCATCTTAAATGATCACTGGTAGTTTATGTCATTCAATAATTTTATTTATTTTACCTAAGTTGTCAAATTTGTTGGTGCAAAATTTTTTATTATGTATTATTTTTAATATCTTATAGAGTCTATAGTAATATCAACTCTCTCATTCCTGATATTGGTAATTTGTGTCTTTTCTTTTTTATCTCATTCTGACTAAAGGTTAATTAAATTCATTGATCTTAAAAACTAACTTTTGGTTTTATTATTTTTTATAGTTTTACATCTTTTAAAATTTATGTTCTGATTTTATTATTTCTTTTTTCTGATTAATTTTTTAAAATTTACTCTTATTTTCTTATTTCTTAAAATATAAGCTGAGATCATTGATTTGAAACCTTCCTTCTTTTCCAAGAAGAGGTATTTAGTGCTATATTCCCTTTCGATACTGCTTTTAGTTGCATTCCACACATTTATATTTTGTGTTTTTAACTCCTTTATTTAAAAGTACAACATAATTTATCTTTTGATGTTTCTTTGCCTCATGAGTTATTTAGAAGTGTTCCACTTAATTTCCAAATATTCTGGTGATTTTCCAGATATCTCTTAGTTGTTGATATCTAAATTAATTTCATATGGTCAGAGAGCATATGTTGTATAAGTCAAACCCCTTTAAGTTTACTGAGACATGTTTTATGGCTAAAATATGATCTAGTTTGGAAAATGTTCCATGTGCACTTGAGACAAATGCATATGCTTGTTATTTGGGGGTGGCATGTTCTGTAAATGGCAATTAGGTCATGTTGTTTGACAGCACTCTTCAAGTCTTCTATATCCTTACTAATGTTCTACAATTTATTGAGGAAAGGATATTAATTTTTACTATAATTGTTGAATTGTCTGTTTCTCTTGCAGTTCTATCAGTTTGGGCTTCACATATTCTGAAGTTGTCATGAGGTGCATAAAAGTTTTCAATGGCATGTCATCATGATTATAGGACTATATATTATTATAGAATAACGTTCCTCATCTCTAAAATTATCCCTAACATTCTTTGCTCCAATATATACTTTAGTTGATATTCACATAGCCATTTCATTTAACCTTTCTTTTAATTATGATTACCATAGTATATTTTTTCCATCTTTCCACTTTTAATCTATTTCTGTCTTTGCATTTAAAATGAGTTTATCATAGGCATCATATAATTGGTTCTTGCTTTGTAGTTCAACCAAACAATAGCATGTACTGTAATTACTAATATATTTGAGGTTAAATCTGTCATCCTCTTACTTGTTTTCTGTTTGTTCCACCTGTTTTTTGCTCCCCTTTTTTTCTTTTTATGCTTCGTTTTTGGATTAAATGAGCATATTTCATAATTCCATGTTATCTCCTTTGTTGGTTTATTAGCTATACATTTTTATTATATTATTTTAATGCTTTCTTTAGGGTTCATGGTGTACACTTTTAATTTATTATACTCTACCTTGGAGTAACCTTATATAAAGTTATACACTCTAAAGTTCAGAGCCTCAATAGTATACTTTTATTTTCCCCTACTAGCCTTTTGATATTATTGTCATACATTTTATTTCTATATATGTTATAAATTCTACAACATATTCTTATTACTTTTACTTTAAATAGTAATTTTTTAACAGTCTGAGATAATTAGAAGTGCATATTTTATATTTGCACATTAAGTTATTTTTCTTTTGTTTATATCTAGGTTTCTACCTTTTATCACTTTTCTTAAGCTTGGGGAATTTCTTTAAAAATATTTATTTTAGGGGGGCGGAGCAAGATGGCCGAATAGGAACAGCTCCAGCCTCCAACTCCCAGCGCGAGCGACACAGAAGACCTGTGATTCA
>NW_016803392.1:2098597-2108260 GCF_001698545.2 Rhinopithecus bieti
TATTTATTTTAGTACAGGTCAGCTGGGGATGAATTCTTTCAACTTTTGTATGTTTGAAAAGATTTCATTTAACTTTTCATTTTGAAATACGGTTTTGATGAGTTCTGAATTCTGGATGGCAGTTGTTTTTTTCTTGCCCTTAAACAGTTTGAAGCTGCTCCACTGTCTCTGACTTACATTGTTTTCAACAGAAATCTTCTGTAATCCTTACTGCTCTTCATCTATACATAATGTATATTCTGATTGCTTTTCACATTTCCCTTTGTAACTAGTTTTAAATAAATTTTGAAAAATTTTACAAATTTTTGTTTCAAGTATTTCTTTCTGTTCTTAACTCTCCTCTTCTTTAGTGATTCTAAGTATGTGTATATTAGGCAGCTTGAAGTTGTCCTACAGCTCACTGATGCTATGTTTTCTGCTTTAAAAAAATCTTCCCCACTTCTTTATTTATTTGGGATAATTTTCATTGCTATGTCTTAAAGTTCACTAATCTTTTCTTCTGCAAAGTCTAATGTGCTATTAATTTCATCCAGTAAGACCTTATCTCAAACATTATGTTTTTCATCTTTATAATTTTAATTTTTTTCTTTGATATATCTTCCATATTTTTGCTTAACATGTTTATGATTTTCCCTGGCTTCTAAATTATATCAAATGCAATTAAAGAAACAAGTTTATGTATTAGTCCGTTTTCATACTGCTATAAAGAACTGTCCAAGACTGGTAATTTATAAAGAAAAGAAGTTTAATTGATCACAGTTAAGCATGGCTGGGGAGGCCTCAGGAAACTTAAAATCGGGGTGGAAGATGAAGGGGACCAAGGAACCTTCTTCACAATGCAGCAGGAAGCAGAAGTGCTGAGCAGCGTGGGGAAGAACCCCTTATGAAATCATCAGATCTAGTTGAGAACTCACTCATTATCATGAGAATAGCATGGGGGAAACTGTTCCCATGATTCAATTACCTCCACTTGGTCTCTCCCTTGACATGTGAGGATTATGAGCATTATGGGGGTTACAATTCAAGATGAGATTTGAGTGGGGACACAAAGCCTAACTGTATCAGTTTATATCATGGTTCATTAATTTTATCATTTTTGTCATTTCTATGTCAGTTTTAATTTACTAATTTTTATTTCTCTAGTCCTGAGTAGTTTTCTCAAACACATGCGCTGATTGGAAGCAAGAAGAAATATTCTGCACATCTCTGAAGTTCTCTGTCTCTGAGCTCTCTTCTTTCTGATACTTTGCTTTGGTAATTCTTGCTATCTTTTGTCTTCCTGTACTCTCATCTCTATTTCTTCAATGCATGGAGACTCCTGGGATCAACTTGAGTTACCCTTACAAGTGCTATGGCCTAAAAACTCTGTCCGTGCAATGAGATGGGAATCAGAGGACTCAACTCATTCATTTCCTGTCTCTCAGTTATGACTCTTCTTTATTGCCCAATGTAAAATATTTTAAAAACCACTTACTAATATTTTGTTCAACTTTTTAGTTGTTTTACAGGAGGGCAAATCTCATCCCTGTTATTCCATCTTGCCAATTAGCAGAAGTTAATTACAACGCCCTCCAAACGAACCATACTTTTCTAGTTTATTCTAATAAAAAGAAAATAACAATAACAATAGCAACAACAAAATATGTATTGAGGCCTAAATTGTGTTGGGAGAACGCAGGATATTGGTGACAAGAATATGAAGAACTCATAGGCTTATCTTCAAAATGATCAGAATTTATTGCTTTCTAAATGTGTCTTCAAACAGATGAATTTCTACAGAACAGTATAAGGAAAACCATCTTACTAAAACCCATCTAGGATTATGCTATCTTCTAAAAACCTATAATGTCCCCACAAACTATTTACTTTAATATATTCCTCATGGTATACAATGTCTTCTATAAGCTGTGTTTCTAAGTCTGTGTTTCTAAGTAAACACCACAGCTTAACCTCCCTCAGTGGGTTATTATGTATAGGATTTTTTTTACTATATTTCTGTAATACTAGCAGAGTATCTACATGGAGTATAGTTTCACCAAATATTTTAGTGTATAAATTACCCACTACAAAAAAATTGGAAAATAATCAATACAAGAAGAAATAACTTGTTTTAAATTTTAAAAATCCAGTATGAATTAAAGAATAAGGTGGCAATGAAAAAAATGAGACGCGAAAAACAGAGATTAGTAGCTGGGTAGGTCACATTGGTCAAAAGATATTGAAGAGGACAGAGTTGGAGCAAAGAAGGAGAATTATAAATAGGTGATGTGGATGAAATGAGAAAGAATGCCCAAAGGTTTGCAAAAAACAAGACCTGCAGACACACACATAAGAAATGAAAAGATAAAAAAAGAAAAATGAAAAAGAATGGGAAATCCAAGGAGATAAAGGCAAAGAAAAGAGAGAGACCTGTGACATAAATGATGATAGTAGAAGAAAACCAATGAACAAAAGTTACATCTTTAAAAATGACATGCATTCATTGCTACACATGACTAAGTTGGCTTGCCAAAATTAAGGTCACTCTATGTTTTAGTGTTCCAGTTATAAAACAAAAGTCACAAAAATCATGCCCTGAGTCTTAATAATTTAATTAGTATTTTCTACAGCTTACAGGACAAAGACCAGAAAATGATTTATATTTCACAACTCAATTTCTGGTTGATCTCTGAAATTCAAATGCATTTTGTGTTTTGATTGTTTTTTCTTTTGAAAATATATTTCAGTTGAACAAAATTTAACCTGGGCCTTTTACTCAAACACTTAGAATATAGACTGTGTTGAAATTTGTGATATGATTATCAATAGCAAAGCCACAACTCAATGACTGTGCTCACTGAAACATTAAGATTCGAATCAATAAAAGGCACAATTGAAAATGCATCTTGATAAGAATGAAATTTAAAATTGCTTGAAGAGCTAATGGTGTGTGATTCTGAGAATGAAATGCTTTAGGAAATGTTCCACCTATTATTAATTTTAGGTTTGAACTTAGGACAAACACTCTAGATAGACAAAAGAAATTTTTGAAGAAAAAAACAATCTGAAAACACATAAGGTTGTTTGGAGAATTGTCGTATGGCAGAAGAACTGATTTTCAGTTTGATTATAAACAAAAATGACTTTCTATTTGTGGAAAGATGAGTTCATAGCAATGGATAAAATAACGTCTTTTGGGAATAACTTTGGCTACTTATGATTTCAGCCAATAACACCCTCCTCCAAATGACCAGGCATATTGCATGGTAAGGTGAAATGACACAGACAAGCCCTAGTCCTGAGCCTGCACGTCAAGCCATATCCACACCTCCCTAAAATCTCCTTGGGAATTGGAGCTGCTGTCTATTCAGTCACAGACACCACATTATCTTTGAAGAACAACTTGGAGCTTAGCACAGCTCAAGAGGCCTTTGGGGACCTGGCTAAAGCCTACTCACCAAATACTCTTTCCCCTTCTTCCTTGGACTTTACAATGTGTTATGTGCTTCTGCCATACTGAACTAAACTACTGCAGCACTGAATAAGGCTGCATGCTCATTTATAGACTTGCAAAACTGCACCACCTTGTTCTCTACTTAGAATTCCCTTCCCTTCTCCTTTCCTACCACTAGACAGGCAAACTTGAAATTTCCCTTTGAGACATCTCAAATGCCACTTTCTTTACGCAGACTTTCTTCATATCGGCCTCAACTGCTCCTCTTCCCCAACTTTTTCTTTGATACCCTCACCAGGTAGGGCTCAATTAAGACTCTTGAGGGCCGGACCAATAAAACAGCTATGCAGTATTCTTACATATGGCAAAATATTTCTAAATTAGAAAATAAACAGAAGGGAATTCAAACAAGTTATGGATTTTCCCAGATAACCTCAACTCTTTTTAGAAAATACATCACATTTATAAAGACCATGTCTTTTCTCTTCTTCTGTCTTACTGTATTTATCTAAGTGATGAGCACATAGAAAGTGCTCAACAATGGCCTGCAGAGTAAAATAATGAATCATTACATAATAATGAATCATTACATATTTTTACCTGCACAATAATAGCCATTTTCTTTTAAAAAAATTAACATTTCATTAAATCCAGATGATCCTTAATTTTCACAATTACATTTTAAGGTTTTCTTTTATTACCTTTTTTTTTTTTTTTTTTTTTTTTTTTTTTTTGAGATGTTTTGCTCTGGTTGCCCAGGCTGGAGTGCAATGGCGCAATTTCAGCTCACCAAAAACTCCGCCTCTCGGGTCAAGCGATTCTCCTGCCTTAGCCTCCAGAGCAGCTGGGATTACAGGTATGCACCACCGCGCCTGGTTAAGTTTGTATTTTTAGTAGAGACAGGGTTTCTCCATGTTGGTCAGGCTGGTTTCCAACTCCCAACTTCATGATCCACCCACCTCGGCCTCCAAAAGTGCTGGGATTACAGGCGTGAGCCACAGTGCCCAATCTTTTATTACTATTTTTAATAGTAATAAAAGGCATAATAATTGTAAATATTTATAGGGTACAGGGTGCTCTAATCTTTATTATTTCTTTTATTGTATTAATTTTAGACTCAGCTTGTTCTTGCTTTTCTAGTTCCTTGAGATTCATTGTTAAGTTTTTTATTTGAATTTTTTCCACTTTTTTTGATGTAGGCATTTATTGCTACTACCTTCCCTTTTAATACTGCTTTTGCTGTATTCTATAGGTTTTGGTATGTTGTGTTTATATTTTCATTTTTTCAATACATTTTAAAATTTTTCTTTAAATTTCTTCACCAAACCATTGGTTGTACAGGTGATGTTGTTAAATTCCATGTATTTGTACAATTTTACAAATTCCTACTGTTATTAATATCTAGTTTTATTCCACTGTGGTCAGAAAAGATACTTGATACAATTGCAATTCTTTATATTTGTTGAGACTTATTTTGTGGTCTAACATATGGTCTATCCTGGAAAATGTTCTATTTGGTGATGAAAAGAATATATATTCTGAACCTATTGAGTGAAATGTTTTATAAATGTCTGTTAGGTACACTTGATCTAAAACACATTGTAAATCCAATGATTTTTTTGTTGTTATCAAGGTTATTGTTATATAATAATTTGTCTATTTTACAGTTTTTGTCTTGAAGACTGTTTTATCTTACATAAGCATAGCTAGTCCGGCTTGCTTTTGGTTTTCATTTGTGTGGAATACCTTTTTTTCTTTGCATTCTTTTACTTTGTTTATGTGTCTTTACACGTAAAGTTTTGTGTTAGTAGCACATAGTTGGGTTATGTTTTTTTCATCCATTCAGGCACTCTATGCTCTTTAAGTGGGGAATTTGATCCATTTACATTCAATGTTATTATTGATATATGAGAACGTACTCCTGTCATTTCGTTAACTGTTTTCTGGTTATGTTGTATATCCTGATTTAAAATTTTTTATTTCTTTTTTCATTGGTGCTTTTCTGTCGTTGGAACATTTGATTGTTTTCTCTTTTCCTTTTTATCTTCCCTATTAGTGAATTTTGCACTTCTGTATGTTTTCATGACAGTGATTATCAATTCCAGTTGTAGGACTCCCTTGAGTATTTCTTGAAAGGCTGATCTATGGGGATGAATTCCTCCAGTATTTGTTTGCCTGGGAAAGTCTTTATTTTTCTCTTATTTCTGAATAATAGCTTTGCTGGGTACAGTATTCTTGGATAACATTTTGTTTAGCACTTAGTATACATCATTCACATCTCTACTGGCCTGTAATGTTTCTGTGGAGAAATCAGTTTAGTCTAATAGGGATTCCCTTACATGTGTCTTGACACTTTTCTTTCGCTATTTTTAGAATTCTCTTTGTCTTTGACTTTTGACACTTTGATTATAAGATTCCCAGAATGGACATTTTTGGGTTCAATCTTTCTGGACACATTTAAGCTTCCTCATTCTGGATGTTCATATCTCTCTCTAGACTTGGGACTTTGAATTTTTAGGTATTATTTCATTGAATAAGTTTCCTGTGTCTTTTCTCTTCTTCTGAAATTCCAATATGAATATTTGTTCACTTAACAGTGTCCTATAAGTCTTATAAACATTCTTCACTCTTTCTAAACCTGTTTTTTTCTTCTCTCTGACTGGGTTATTTCAAATAATCTATTTAAAGTTTAGATATTCTTTCTTCTGCTTGATCATATCTGTCTGCTGTTGAAGCTGTCTGTGGTATTTATTTATTCTTTATTGAATTCTTCAGCTGCATTATTTCTATTTCTTTTTTATAATTTTTAGTTCTTTGTCAAATTTCTTATTCATAAAACTGTTAATTTCTTTACTGATTTTGTTGAATTGTTTACCTGTATTTTCTTGTATATCATTGAATTTTCTTGAGGTCATTATTTTCAATTTATTTTCTTGCAATTCATTTTTTTTTAATTGGAATCTGTTATTACAGAGTTACGTCCTTTTGGTAGTATAATGTTTCCTTGTTTTTTCATGTTTCTTGTATCTCAGTGTTGATGTCTGTGCATCTAGTGAAACAATCACCACGTCCAAAATTTTCATAGTGGTTTTTATAGAAAAAGACTTTCATTTGCAGTTAGGTTTTGGTGTGCAAGTTGGGAAGGGTGTAGTGACATAGTTTCTGAATAGGTGCAGTGGTATAGTCCTCATCTGTGTTCAATATAAGCAATAATTGTGGACACTTCAATGGTCTAGGCTGTAGAAATATGTGGCAGTGGCAGTGTTGGTTGGGTCGTTAATTTCTTTGGTGTCAAGGACTTTTGAGGTCCCCCTATTCTTGTTTCCACCACAACAGAAAAACTTAGCTAAGGGACTATGTCTCAATTTAGACATGGCCTATGAGTAGCTTCAGCAGTGCTGGGCTCCAAATACAGATGTTCAAAGTAGCTGTGGGTCTGGAGTCCCAGGCTCAGACTCTAATTAATCTATTGTGGCACATGACTCTTGGGGTACAAGTTCATTCCCTGTGGCAGGATTGAATGCAGGTTGCTCATAGAACCAGAATCTGTGATTCTGAGAGCCCCCTAGCAGCTTGGGCCCAGGGACCCAGTTACAGGTATGATTCTATGCCTGGAATGTAGGACATAGCACTGGCCTGTCTCTGGGGCAGAAGAGTTCTGGAGGTTTGGGCTCAAGGAGAAGGTATGTCTGTAGTTTTGCAAGCTGAGCCAATAGAGTTTGATGGCAACTCAGGTCCTAGAGGGTGAGGCATCATGTAGAAGAGACTCTAGACCCTGGGATGGAGGAGTCAATCAGTATCCCAGACTCTGTGAGGGAGAGGTATAGCAGCAGCAAGTACCCCAAGTACCCCGGAATGATGAAGCACAGTAGTTTTGGAACTTTTCATTTCTTATTCTTGAATGTTGCATTGAATAGAGCCTCTAATACAATGTTGTGTGGAAGTGGTAAGAGGAGCCATCTATCACTCATCTTAAAGGGAAAGCATGTAGTCTTTCAAGTAACATTAAGCACAATGTTAGCTGTAGGATTTTCTTAGATGCTCTTCATCAGCTTGAGGAAGTTCCCTTCTATTCTTAGTTTGTAAAAATTTTTTTATCAGGGATAGAGTATTATTTTGTTAAATCATTGTTCTTTGTCTGTTGAGAAAATAATATGGATGTCCTTTTTAGTCTGTTAACATGGTGAATTGCATTGATTGAATTTTAAATTTATTTCTGTATTCCTAAAATAAATCTCATTTTTATAGTATATTATGTTTTCATAGATTGGTGAATTCAATCAGTTAAAATTACATAAGAAATTTTGGTATCTATGTGAATGAGAAATATAGCTTCCTCTTATGTAATACCTTTGGTTTTGGTATCAGGATAATGCTGGCCTCATTAGATAAGCCTGAGGATTTTTCCTTCATCTTGGATTTTTTGAGAGAATATATACACAAGAGGTATATTATTTATCTTAAATATTTGGTAAACTTCATTAGTAAAGTTATTTGAGCATGGAGTTCTCTTTGTAACAGGTCTTTAAACTGCAAATTCAATTGCTTTAAGAGATACAGTGCTATTCAAGTTATTTATTTCTTCTTAAATAAACTTTGGCAGTTTGTGTCTATCAAGAAATCTCATCTAAGCTTAAAAATGTATAGGCATAATTTCATTATTCTTTCATTACTATTGAACACCTGCAGAATGTTTAGTAATGGCATAGCTCTCATTCTAGATATTGACCATTTGTGTCTTCTCTCTTTTTTATCAGTCTGAGTGGAAATGTATAAATTTGTTGATTTGCTCTAACAACCAGCTTTTGCTTTTACTATTGTTTCTCTGTTTTCTATTTCATTGATTTTTGCTCCAATTTTACAATTTTGTGTTTTTCTGCTTACTATGTAAGTTTAATTTGACCTAACTCTAATAAAAATACAACCAAGGACCCTCACAGAGTCCACTTCACACCCCTGCTACCTCCACCAGAGCAGGTGTTGGTATTCAGGGCTGAGAGACACAAAGAAAGATCATCTCACAGGGCTCTTTGGAGACACACACTCCCCAGTACCAGCCAAGACCAGTAGATCACTGGGTGGTTAGATCCAGGGGAGAAATAACAATCACTGCAGTTTGGCTCTCAGGAAACCTGATTCCTAAGGGAAACCAAAGAGCACCACATAAAGGGAGCACCCAAATGACAAAATAATCAGAAGAGCAGCCTTAGAGTGCCAAATCTCTCCTCTGACATAGTCTGCCTAAATGAGAAGGAACCAGAAAAGCACTTCTGGTAATATGACAAAACAAGATTCTTTAACACCCCTTAAAGATTACACTAGCTCACCAGCAATGGATCCAAACTAAGACAAAACCTCTGAATTGACAGGAAAAGAATTTTAGAAGGTTGACTATTAAGCCAGTCAAGGAGGCATCAGAGCGAGGTGAAGTCCAACCTAAAGAAATCAAAGAAATAGTACAAAATATGAATGGAAAAATCTCAAGTGAAATAGATAGCATAAATTTTTTAAAATCACAACTTTTAGAAATGAAGGACACACTTAGAGAACTGCAAAATGCACTGGAAAGGCTCATCAATAAAATCAAACAAGTAGAAGAAAGGATTTCAGAGCCCAAAGATAAGGATTTTGAAATAGCTCAATTTGAAAAATTAAAATTAAAAAAGCCTCCAGGAAGTTTGGAATTATGTTAAACAACCAAACCTAAAAATAATTGATGTTCCCAAGGAAGAAGAGATATCTAAAATTTGGAATACCTATTTGAGGGAATAATCAAGGAAATCTTCCCTGACCTTGCTAGGGATCTAGACATCCAAATACAAGAAGGTCAATGAACACCTGGGAAATTTGTCACAAAAACATCATTGCCTAGGCAGATAGTCATCAAGTTATCTAAAGTCAAGACCATAAAAAGAATATTAAGAGCTGTGAGGCAAAAGCATCAGGTCACCTCTAAAGGAAAACTTATCAGGTTAACAGATTTCTCAGCAGAAACTCTATCAGCTAGAAGGAATTGTCGTCCTATTTTAAGCCTTCTTAAATAAAACAATTATTAGCCGTCAATTTTTTTAAATTTAATTTTATTTTATTTTATTATACTTTAAGTTCTAGGGTACATGTGCATAACGTGCAGGTTTGTTACATATGTATATTTGTGCCATGTTGGTGTGCTGCACCCATCAACTCGTCAGCACCCATCAATTCATCATTTATATCATGTATAACTCCCC
>NW_016803392.1:2110637-2127694 GCF_001698545.2 Rhinopithecus bieti
GCCTCAAAATGAGTTAGGGAGGATTCCCTCTTTTTCTATTGATTGGAATAGTTTCAGAAGGAATGGTACCAGCTCCTCCTTGTACCTCTGGTAGAATTCAGCTGTGAATCCATCTGGTCCTGGACTTTTTTTGGTGGGTAGGCTATTAATTGTTGCCTCAATAGCCGTCAATTTTGTATCCAGTGAAACTAAGTTTCATAAATAAAGAAAAGATACAGTCTTTTTCAGACAATCAAATGCTGAGAGAATTTACCACTACCAAGCCAGCACTGCAAGAACTGCTAAAAGAAACTCTAAATCTTGAAATAAATCATTGAAATACACCAAAATAGAATCCCTTAAAGTATAAATATTATGGGACCTATAAAGCAAAACACACATACACACACACACACACACACACACACAAAACAGATATTCAGGCAACAACTAGCACAATGAATAGAATAGTACCTCATTTTATAATACTAAAATTGAATGTAAATGACCTAAATACTCCACGAAAAAATACACAATGGCAGAATCAGTAAGAACTCACCAACCAAGAATCTGTTGTCTTCTAGAGACTCACCTGACACATAAGAACTCAGATAAACTTGAGGTAAAGGGGTACAAAAAAGATATTCCATTCAAATGGACATTAAAAGCAAGCAGGAGTTGCTATTCTTAAATGAAACAAAACAAACTGTAAAGAAACAGAAATTTAAAAAGACAAAGAGGGACATTATATAATGATATGATGATAAAAGGACTAGTCCAACAGAAAAATATCATAATCTTAAATATATGTGCACCTAACACTGGAGCTCCCAAATTTATAAAACAATTATTACTAGAATGAAGAAATTCGATAGACAGCAACTCAATAATAGTGCAGGACTTCAATACTCCACTGACAGCACTAGACTGGTCATCAGGATAAAAAGTCAACAAAGAAACAATGGACTTAAACTACACCCTAGAACAAATGGACTTAACAGATATTTACAAAACATTTTATTCAACAACTTCAAAATACACATTCTAATCATCAGCCTTGTGAAACATTCTCCAAGATAGACCATATGATAGGCCACAAAACAAGTCTCAACAAATTTAAGAAAATTGAAATTATAGCAAGTATTTTCACAGACCACAGTTGGAAATCAACTTCAAAAGGAACTCTCAAGATGAAAATTTAAAAATTCTTTTAACTGAATGACAATAGTGACACAACCTATCAAAACATCTGGGATACAGCAAAGGTGGTGCTCAGAAGAAAGTTCATAGCATTAATTGCCTACATCAAAAAGTCTGAAATAGCACTAATAGACAATCTAAGGTTACACTTCAAGGAGCTAGAGAAACAAAAACAAACCCCAACCCAGCAGAAGAAAAGAAATAACCAAGACTAGAAGAGAACTAAATACAATTGAAACAAAAAATACAAAAGATAAATGAAACAAAAAGCTGGTTCCTTAAAACGACAAATAAAATTGATAGACCATTAATAAGATTAACAAAAAAGAAGAGAAAAGCTCCAAATAAGCTCAATTAGAAATGAAACAAGAGATATTACAACTGATATCACAGAAATACAAAAGATCAAGGCTACTATGAACACCTTTACACACATAAACTAGAAAATCTAGAGGAGATGGATGAATTCTTGGATGTATACAACCCACCTAGATTAAGCCAGGAAAAAATAGAACTCTGAACAGACCAATAACAAGCAGTGAAATTGAAATGGTAATTAAAATTTACCAAAAAAATAAAATAAAAGTGCAGGACCAGACAGAGTCACAGCTTAATTCTATCAGACATTCAAAGAAAAATTGCTACTAATCCTATTGACACTATTTCAAAAGATAGAGAAAGAGGGAAATCTCCTTAAATTATTAAATAAAGCCAGTATCACCCTAATACCACAACCAGGAAAGGACATTAAAAAAACCTAGAGACCAATATCCCTGATGAGTATAGGTGCAAAAATTCTCAACAAAATACTAGCTAACCAAATGTAACAGCATATCACAAAGATAATCCACGATAACCAAATCATGTCAGATATGTAGGGATGATAATCATATCAGGCATGCAAGGACTGTTTAACATACACAAGTCAATGAATGTGATATACCACATAAACAGAATTAAAAACAAAGATCACATGGTCATCTCAATAAATGCAGAAAAGCATTCAACAAAATTCATCATCCTTTTATGATTAAAACCCTCAGCAAAATCGGCATAGAAGGGACATACCTTAATGTAATAAAGCCATCTATGACACACCCACAGTCAACATTATACTGAATGGGGAAGAAAATCAAAACATTTCCCCCTTAGAACTGGAACAAGGCAAGGATGCCCACTTTAACCACATCTATTCAACGCAGTACTGGAAGTCCTAGCCAGAGCAATCTTACAAGACAAAGAAATAAGTGGTATCCAAATTGGTGAAGAGAAAGTTGAACTGTCACTGTTTGCTGATTATGTAATTGCATACCTAGAAAACTCTAGACTCCTCCAAAAAGCACCTAGAATGGATAAAAAAAATTCAACAGTGTTTTAAAATACGAAATTAATGTACACAAGTCGGCAATGCTACTATATACCAACAGCACCAAGCTCAGAATCAATTCAACCACTCAACCTTTTTTTACAATAGCTGCAAAAAAATAATATACTTAGAAATATATCTAACCAAGGAGGTGAAAGACCTGTACAAGGAAAACTACAAAAACACTGCTGAAAGAACTTATAAACAATGCAATTAGAAACACATCCCATGCTCCTGGATGGGCAGAATCAATATTGTGAAAATGACCATACTGTCAAAATCAATCTACAAATTCAACGCAATTCTTATCAAAATACCACCATCAGGCCGGGCACGGTGGCTCACGCCTGTAATCCCAACACTTTGGGAGCCTGAGGCAGGTGGATCATGAGGTCAGGAGATCGAGACCATCCTGGCTAACATGGTTAAACCCCATCTCTACTAAAAATACAAAAAAATTAGCTGGGCATGGTGGCAGGTGCCTGTAGTCCCAGCTACTCGGGAGGCTGAGGCAGAAAAATGGCATGAACCTGGGAGGCAGAGCTTGCAGTGAGCAGAGATTGTGTCACTGCACTCCAGCATGGGAGACAGAGCAAGAACTCGGTCTCACAAAAAAAAAAAAAACAAAAAAAAAAAAAAAAACCTAGAAAAATCTAAAATTCATGTGGAGACCGAAAAAAGCCTGCATAGCAAAACAAAACTAAGAAAAACAACGAATCTGGGAGGCATCACTCTACCACCAGCTTTAAACACATTATAAGAAAACCATAGTCATCACCACAAAGACGCTAAGGTACTCGTATAAAATAGGCGTATAGGACCAAGGAACAGAAATAAACCCGAAATAAAACCCAATCACCACTGATCTTCAAGAAAGAAAGAAAACATAAAGTGGGGCAAAGTGGGGATAGGACACTAATCAACAAACGGTGCGGGATAATTCAGCCAGCCACAATGCAGAGAATGAAACTAGATCCTCGTCTCTTACCTTATAACAAAATCAACTCAATGGATCAAGGATAAATCAAAAGCATGATAACCATAAAATCTAGAAGCATAACATTGGAAAACATTCTAGAATATTGGCTTGAAGGCAAAACTTCCATGACTGAGACCCAAAGAAACGCAACAAATAACAATATAAATAGATTGGGACTTAATTAAACTAGAAACTTCTACACAGCAAAAGGAATAGTCAGCAGAGTAACAGAAAACCCGACGGAAGTTGGAGGAAAATCTTCACATCTATACATCTGACAAAGACATAATTGTCCAGAATCTAACAATTGAATCAAAGCATATTAGCAAGAAAAAACAACATTCCATCCCAAAAAGTGGGCTAAGGACATAATTAGGACAATTCTCCAAAATAAGATATAGCAGATGGTCAAGCAAACATATAGAAAATGGCTTAACATCACTAATGTATGCCAGGGAAGATGAAAAGTCAAAACCCACAATGGCAATACCACCTGCAGCTCCAGGCAGATGGCCATGATTCAAAAATAAAGGATGTGGCATGGATGTGGTAAAAAGGGAACAGGGAACACTTTTACAACTGCCTAGTGGGAATGTAAATTAGCTACAACGCACGGTGGAAAACAATGTGGAGACTTCTTAAAGAACTAAAAGTACATCTAGGCCATCTTGATTCAGTCGCAGTCCCATTCTTGGGTATCTAGCCAGAGGAAATACAGAGTCATTCTATATGAAACACTACTTGCACACACATGTGTTATAGCAGCAACAATTTGCAATGGGGCAAAAATATGGAACCAATCAACCCAAATGCCCCATCAATCGAGTGATAAAGAAAATGGTGGCATATATATACATCGAACGCAAATATTACTCAGCGCACAAAAAAAGAATGAAATAATGGCATCTTTGCATGCAACCTGAATGAATGGAAGAAGCTGAATTATTAACTAGAGTGAAGTAACTCGCAGAAATGGGAATAACCAACACATGTTTATTCTTAATGATTTGTTGAGAGCTAAGGCTAGTGTGGATGCAAAGGCATAAGAATCATTACAGATAGGCCCAGGCCCCGCTGGTGGCTCAAGCCTGTAATCCGCAGGCACTTTGGGAGGTCGCGAGGGGGGCGGGGCGGATCACAAGGTCAGCGAGGTCGAAGACGCATCCTGCGGCTAACAGCAGTGAAAGCCCCGTCTCCACTTAAAAAATACAAAAAATTAGCGGGCGGAGGATGGGGCGGGCACGCTGTAGTGCACAGCTACTCGGTGAGGTTAGGCGCGCAGGGAGGAATGGCGTCTGGACGCAGGGAGGGCCGGAGCTTGCAGTGAGCTGAGATGCCGGCCACACTGCACTCCAGCTCTGGGCCGACAGAGCGATCGACTACCGTCCTCAAAAAAAAAAAAAAAAAAAAAAAGAATCATACAATAGACTCTGGGGACTCTAGGGAAAGGGTATGAGGGGTGTGAGGGATAAAAGACTACACATTGGGTACATTGTACACTGCTTAGGTGATGGGTGCACCAAAATCTCAGAAATCACCACTAAAGAACTTATTAATGCAATCAAATACCACCTGTTCCCCAAAAACCTATTGAGATAAATAAAAAATAAAAATAAAATTTTTCACTCTGGCTGAGGGGAACATACATTATTCCCAGTCATGTGTGAGCTCCAGGGATTACTCATACTCAGACTTTTGAGTAGATTTTTCTCCATCGTAGGTAGTACCTTCATAAAATTATGTTGCTTAATACTCAGGACCCTTGGCATATCCTCAGAGCTCTTTCTCTATGCAGATTTCTCCTCTCAGGTATTTTAATTTTTATCTCTAGCCATATCGACTCATCCAGTGTATTAGTCCATTGTCACACAGTAGTGTGAGAAACAGCCAAGAAATACCCAAGGCTGGGTAATTTGTAACCAAAGGAGGTTTAATTGACTCACATTTGCACATGGCTGGGGAGGTCTCAGGAAACTAACAATCATGACAGAAGGTAAAGCAGGCATCTTCATCATAAGGTGGCAGGAGAGAGAGTGAGAGCACAGGAAAGACTGTCAAATACATATAAAACCATCAGATCTTGTGAGAACTCCCTCACTATCATGAGAACAGCATGGGGGAAATTGCCCTCGTGATCCAATCACCTCCCACCAGGTGCCTCCCTTGACACCTGGGGATTATAATTCAGATTAGAGTTCAAAATGAAATTTGGGTGGGGATACAGAGTCAAACCATATCACCTAGACACCAATGTCTACCTTCTCCACTCAGTGAGTTTGCTGGTTTCTGAGTGGCTTCCCTCTCCCTGTGCTTTAGTCCAGATACTATCTCCAGAAAGTAAGCTAGGGAAGTTATATGGCACACCTGTTTGTCTTTCTTCTCTCAGTGATCATTGCTCTGTGCCACCTGATGTTTGCCAATAGATGTTTCATGTATTTTGTCTATATTTAGTTGGTTTGATGAGACAATAAATCTAGCCACCATTACTCAATTTTACCTAGAAATAAAAATGCCAGGATTCTCTGTACTCTCAGATGTTACTTTTCACACAATTTAAGACATTTTAATAGGCAGCTGACTATGATACAATTTTTAGTTTAATATCAGTTCCACAAAATAGCCTAGGTTACCTAATATTCCTAGTCTAAATGTCCTTGTTCTTGTAACTGATATGGTTAGACCACATCAGTGACATTCAACTTTCTATCTCCTCCAATAGATCTGAGTAATATTACAGAGATTCTCTCTTGGGGGATGATTCTCAGTATTTGGGGAGTGGATTGATGCTCACTGTCTTCATGAAATAGGATAAAGGGGATTGTGTACTTTGGAATATAAAAATGTCTTTGGTGGGATGCATCTATTTCCTCAACTGACACTCTGAAGTAGATGATTCAATTCTAGGAACATCTATTGAACAACTTGAGTATTATATGAAACCATGTTCAGTTCCGTGAAAAGGGGAAATATTACTACGACTGGTTTTGTATCCCTGAATATTATAGAATAAATAGTGGTAACCTCTGAAGTTCTGTTACTAAAACATGTCTGAAAAGTATTATAACAGTTGGGAAAATATATAATTGATATCAGAATACTAGAACTCGTTGAATTAACAAAATTTGTTTCTGGTAGTCCAGATTTTTCAGATCACAAAAATGCAGAGGTACATAATGTGGTACTTTGCATTGCCAACTAACATCTGAAAGAGTTCTTTAGGTCTCTGGTAACTGCCAAATAATCTAACTGATAGAAAACAATGATACACCATTTTGTATTTTTATGTTTTACAAATGTATTTTCAAATCTCAAACTCTCTAAGTCTCAAACTCCTCTAAATCTAAATTATAAATCTCAAACTCCTCTAAGTATATTAAAAAGAGCCATATACTTGTGAAAATTCACAGACAATGATATTTATCCATAATTCATTGACCCAAACACAAGGGCTAATTTGTCTTTCTTATGCCTTAAAGACAGTTAATCACTGACACCATTTTTTTGCAATAAACTAGAATAGCTCAGTAATTTTCCCACTTAGTAGACTTTTTGTTTCTTACCTACATAGTCTAATACAATTAATGCATTTATGGATTAACTGTCTCAGACTGTGAAACAGCTGGTCCAGAAAACCTACTAATCACTAATTACTGTAGATTCCTTCTGGAAAATAATTTTCAATGTGCAGACCCAGGGGTTTCTGATCTAGTTAGAGGATTTCCAAGTGGGATGTGCAGCACTTCAGCCAATCTGTACAAACTAATTGCTATGTAGCTATGTAGCCTGAAATGTAATCAAAATCATATGTGCATAAACCAGAGAGCTGCAGATTTAAAAACATTTTCTGGATGTGAATAAAAAGAATTGTTCAAGTGTGAGCTGGCACCAGACCAGCTTTGCAGTATATCCCAAAATTCTGTTGCCATTTTCTTACTTTCTCTCACTTTACTAAGAAAGAGTACAGTTTTCCCTATATCTTGATTCGTGTTTTACATTTTTCAATTGTTAGTTATAAATAATACTTCTTAACTAATATAAAAGAAACACATTTTAGGATCTCAGGAGAAATAAGGCCAATTTTGTGCTGTGACCATGGGTCAAATAAAGTTGTACCAGGTAGATGCTATCCTGCAACTAGTAGATAACTTTCAATCTTCAGTGTACATTTGAATTACACAAAGAAGTTGTTAAATGCAGATTCTCCATCTCTGTCTCAAGAGATTCTGATTCAATAGATCTGGGGTGAGGCCCAAGAACTTGCATTTTTAACAAACCTTTCCAGTAATTCTGATGAAGATGGACTATAGAGCATTTTTTAACAATGACTGGAATAGACATGAGTTTTCCAAATTCTCCTCACTGCTCTGTATTAACCTTGTTTGAAATTTAAATGTTTTCTTTGTTAAAAAAAATGCTAGTACTAGATTTTGATTAATTTCATTAATTAAAATATTACACACTCTCTTCCCACTGGTTTATTGGATTTAAGTTTTCCAACCCTATGGTATTACACAGAATTAAAGAAAAAAAAATTAGCCAGTGGATGCTCCAGTAAAAAATTAGAAAAGATTTAATCTTAATGCTATAGCAAAATGCATCCCCCTCCCTACCCTCTGGATTCCATACAGTGAGAGCCCCCTGGAGATATACTTCTGGCATCTTTCTCTATTCCTAAATCACTCCTCCCCAAGAAGGCAGAGTGAAGTATCAGGTCAAGAATGGACATGGGGTTATGTTTCTCACTTGGGGGAAGATAATGTATTCAAACCTGTAGGTAATGGGGTGTCAGTCTCCCTTCCTCTCCCATTCTCAGTGTAAAGCAGAAATTTTGGGTATGTGCAACTTGTCTACAGATTGACTTTTCCCTTGAGTGCTATGAGTGGACTAGGAGTAGGGGAAGACAAAGTGCTTGCATGTCTAGTTGGTCTTCACATTAAGTCACATCCTCCCAATAACTTCATAAGCAATAAAGTTAGTATTTTTAAAATCCGTATACCTGACTCCTATTCTATATCTCTCAATGTTTCTGGACTAGGGTGGGGAAAGGAGTGTTATTTATTGATCTCTATGCCTTAGACCCCAGTTCTTGGCAGATTGAAGCATAATAGCACATTTTCCACTTCTCCCTTTACGTGGGTCTTTCTATCAGTCTATTTTTACCTATTTACATGGACTTTGTTTTCCATTTTCTTTAAATCTAATGCATTTTTTCCTGAAGTAAAAGACTAACAGAAATAAAGGACATAGGTTCCAAATCTGCTTCTAGCTCTACTGTTCCAGTTCTAAACTTACCACCAAAATACATAAATAGGAGAAATCTGCATACTAATTGGAGATCAAGAGTCAGTGTCTTCCCACAGAGGGATCCACGCAAGATTTGATCTTCAGGTTGTAATGTGTTAGTTTCCAAGGATTGTCATAACAAAGGATCACAAACTGGGTGCCTTACAACACCAGAAATGTATTCTTTCACAGTTTGGAGGCTGTGAGGGAGAATTTGCTCTATGCTTCTCTCCTGGTTTCTGGTGGTTGCCGGCAATCCTTGATTTCCTTGACTTGTAGATGCATCACTCTCTGCCTCAATGGAGATGACAGTATTCTTTCTGTGTGTCGGTCTCCAAATTTTCCTCTTTTTATAAAGACACCAGTAAATAGATTAGAGCCCTTTCTAATCAATTACAACCTCATCTTAATTGATTATATCTACAAAGACTTTAAGATAAAGTCATATTCACAAACATATTCACAGATGTGATTTTTGATGTGGGACACCATACAATGCAGTACCCAGCACACTGAAGGAAGACTTGAGAGGTGATTATCATGGTTGTCTATCAAACATCCATCCCACCACTGTGGAGGAGCCCTCTGGCTTGGGTGGTACCATTCTCACACCCAGCTGGCTATTTGTATTCATTTTTACCCATTGCATGGTTTTATAAGCTTGTTTTTTCTACCAAATTTTCCATTAATAAAGAAAAGATAAACTATTTGAAGTCTGAATGAAAAAGAGCATTTTGCCATTTTAATACATACCAGAAAATGACTCTAAACTATTTATTCGATGTGCATGATTCTGCACATTGTACTTAGTACTTGCACTAACTAATGTAAACAAAGGCATCAAACTTACCTTAACGAATTTTTGGTAATCTAAAAGAAAGAGAAACTTATATAGCACACTCTCATTTTTTTTTCTTTGGGTTACACTTATAAAGCCAAGTCCAACATGAACAGACCAGAGCTGTGTTGCTTTTTTTTTCTGTTTTTGTTTTTTGTTTGTTTTGTTTTTTGTTTTTTTTTTTGAGACAGAGTCTTGCTCTGTCTCCCAGTCTGGAGTGCAGCGGCGCATCTCGGCTCACTGTAAGCTCCACCTCCCGAGTTCACCCCATTCTCCTGCCTCAGCCTCCCCAGTAGCTGGGACTACAGGGGCCGGCCACCAAGCCTGGCTAATTTTTTGTATTTTAGTAGAGACGGGGTTTCACCATGTTAGCCAGGATGGTCTCGATCTCCTGACCTCGTGATCCACCCCCCTTGGCCTCCCAAAGTGCTGGGATTACAGGCGTGAGCCACCGCACCCGGCCGAGCTGTGTTGCTTTTAAAGATGCACAGTAGTACCAAAGAAATCTTAATCTTTACTCATACCTTTTGAAAACATTTAAAGGGGTGTCATATAGTTGATGTATAACAACTCTTCTTAACCTCTCTTGTGTCTAGCATTCCTGCTTTGTAGAAACCTTCTTTTCTCCTAGCCTAGAACTTTATCTTTGATAGCGTACCATCCCGGTCATCTTACCCAGTGAACTCTCTCTCAACACTGTATCCTTTCAGCCCTTTGGCACGTAATATCCTCTGGCAGTTATATCCCCTTTGGCACGTTATATCCCCTATTGCAGTGCCCCCAGGGTGTGGTTCACCCTTTTTGGGGATTTGCTTATGGATTTTGTTCTTTTTCTACTTGGAGTTCAGGAAAGGGAAATAGAAGCTAAGTAGCCGATATCAAATGATTTTCTTGGAGCATGTAGGGGAACTGGTAGGAATCAGGTGAAGGTAGCAAGGAGGTGAGGAGAATATTAGAGCCACTACATTTTAGGTTTTGTTTTGTTTTACCACTTTTGTACCATGGAAAATCATCGGAAAACTTTCTACATGTACCATATTATCACAGCTCTCCCTCATCACAGAAAAGCTTTTATGGGTTGGGTATTTTAATGTTTATGTTAACTTTTATGAATCATGCAATATTTTATGAGACTCCTAAATGAATATCTGTTCCTATGGTTTCAGACTTTGCAGAAGAGAGCCTGGGAAAGGGGAGTTGTCCTCTGAATCTGGCTGATATAGCTCTAATGCTGCTGTGACTTGGTGAACAAAATAGATTTGAATCAACACTTTTCAGATTGGCTAGAAATTCTTTTGCAGAATCTCAATCCTTCTTCCATAACACATATATACTCTGTAAATGGAATGTGCAGGTCACATGTTTTTCTATGTTTCCCTCCTTACATGTTCTTACTTGCCTGTACTTTGAAAAGAAAATCAAGAAAAATGTTTCTTTGAGAATTTCCCCTTCTGAATATTTCCCCCACCCCAGTAGCATCTACAGTGCTAGAAAAGATTCTTCCACGGTTTTAAGAACACCAATTAGTTTCACAGTTGGAGGCAAAACACTTCCCTTGGAGAGCATTTCTTAACATACAGCAGAATCCTTGGTTAGCCCCTGGCTGTGTTAAAAGAAGAGAGAAACAAAACTCACTTTTCTACTCCTGTTGAGTTACATCTTTTTCCACCTCTTCTTTTCTAGCTATATATCTTCTTCTACTTTGGGCTGTTGAGCTGTGAAGCTCTATGACTCTCATGATGGTAAGTTTTGTTCAAAGACCCTGGAGCTGCAATTAGGGCTTAAGCACTGATTTGTTCTTCTCTAAGCCAAAATGTGCTGAAACTTTTGTGAAACCCAAAAGGGGAAGTAATGTTGTAAATATCCATACTTATCTGCTGACCTATCCAACTTTTCATCTCAAGCACAAACCCATTCATGCAGCTACTCTCTTCAAATGCAGAGTTCCCCTGTTGTTAGCCAAAACTAGTAGCAGTTAGATCCAGATTGTCACATAGTCTCTTTTCCTAATTTTCAGGTGAAAATATGGGAAACGGGAAAGCATGAACAGATATATGCAAGGAAGACAAGCTCTTATAATGTGAAGAACTGCTGGAATAATGAGATGATTTTTAAAACGTAGATGAGATTGTGATGATTACCATTTATTACCATGATGTTTGTGCAAATTCTCATTTTGAAACAGTTTGATAATGTAAACATTTTTATATCCTTAATATAACCCAGAGGGCAAAATGGAAGGTTATTCCTAGCTGAGGTTATTTTGTTTTAATAAATAAAAACAGAGCTTAATGACCTTATCTGTATATGGTTTATAATATTAATATTTGTATATAGAATTTGGAACATGAAGCTGTTCACACTCCCCAATACTCTAAAAGAGGTCTGCCCCAGGTGCATTGGGAAGGTAGTGGCGTGGAATGGCATTTCTGAGATGTTTCGTGCTCCAGCAGCAGAAGCTTTCCATCTTAAATTGTGTCTTACTTCCTCATCCCTCCATATGTGTTTTACCTCCATTTTAACAAGAACTGTTATTTACAATACACCATGCCTTCTCTGGCAAATAGATTCCACCCAAGAATGCTCCTTTATTTTTCTAAACAAAGTGGTAGGTAATAATGCAATTTGAAGAAGCCTAAAAGTATGTATTTCTCAATGTGAGTGGCAATGCAGTGGTGGTGGTGGTAGAGGTGGTGCAAGGAGGGCTCCAGGAGAGAAGTCAATTGGAGCAATTCAGGGTTGGCAATGCTGTGTAGAGGTGGAGAGGAAAGTTAAAAGAGACTGAGAAAGAACCACCAGGATGGGGAGGAAAAGGGAACCTAACTGGCCAGAAAGAACTGGTGTGACATTTTAAGATGTGATGTGTGCGGTAATACTCTCCTCTACTTTTCTCAAAAGCTCTTGTAAAAATTTACATTGGGCTTTGAGTTCATAAAACTTCATTTGTAAGTGTTTTGGGGAAGGGACTTGGGAGTGAGTTGCAGCAAAGTGCTGAGAACAGCCTTGGAATAGGAACAGGGCTGAAGCACAAGCTGCCTTAGGGAACACAGATGTAATCCGCGTAAACTGACACCAAGATGTGTGTTTGTCCATTTAGCTACCTAGTTATCTATTGAACAAGAGTAAGAATGGATAAAAACATAAAAACGGAACTACAATAACATTTTTTCTATTTACATACTATTTCACAAGTAAGAATCTTAGAGCAGTGAATATTAATCTATCAACCCATGATTTATCTGTAGTGAAAGAACCAGTTCAATTTCTTATTTGATTTATGGAGTGGGTCTCTGGCATCAGGAGATCTATATCACTCACCCAAACAAATTTACTGCTTTTGTGAAGTTTTCCTTATTATTTGCTACATCCCTCCAGTTCATTAACAGACTCTAGCTTCCCTCTGCCTAAACATTTTACCTCTTTAATCAACAAAATATAGTCAAGAGTGTAGTTTTCTGGAGCAATGACAAAGATTGAGTTAAAGCTACAGACATTTCACGGGCTTCAATTTCAAAAGTTAGTATGTAAATCAGTTGTTTTGAACTGTGGTTACATTTTTTTCCATTGAAATTATGTTGGCCGGGCGCGGTGGCTCAAGCCTGTAATCCCAGCACTTTGGGAGGCCGAGATGGGCGGATCACGAGGTCAGCAGATCGGGACCATCCTGGCTAACACGGTGAAACCCTGTCTCTACTACAAAATACAAAACTAGCCGGGCGAGGTGGCGGGAGCCTGTAGTCCCAGCTACTCGGGAGGCTGAGGCCGGAGAATGGCGTGAACCCGGGAGGCGGAGCTTGCAGTGAGCTGAGATCCGGCCACTGCACTCCAGCCCGGGCGACAGAGCGAGACTCCATCTCAAAAAAATAAATAAATAAATAAATAAAATAAGATAAAATAAAAAGAAATTATGTTATAAGTTGTATGGAGGACTTTGTAAATCTTAGACCTAAAGACTCTATAGAACATGTTCTATTTCTGTAGGGGAATGGGTTTTTTTTTCTTCTAAACTTGGCATCTCTTTAGCAAGGTTAGCTGAAATGGGCCTTTGGTAAGGTAACTCAAGCCAGGGATGGAGATTCTATTTAATAAAAGGACTTGGGTTAGAAAAAAAAAAAAAAGGTACATCTTGGTAGTGGGAACAGTCTTGTCTTATATAATCCACCCCAAGGTGAGATTAGACCACAGTATGACTTTCCCATCACTTTCCACTGCCCTCCACTTACGACTTGGTGCAGACTGAATGAGAAGACAAGCAAGATATTGAAGAAGGACCAGGGAAGCAATGAGGTTAAACAAATAACAGGTCATGAAAATGGAAAAGAAGATAAAGCAGACCAAAAAGGAAGAGATTTCCATGGTAACTGGATATGGATGGTGATATGAGGTGTCCCACTGGAGAGGTTTGCTCCTGAGCCCATCATCTCAGGGACAGACCCTGGGGGATGAACATAAAAGACAGAAAAGCATGGACAAGAGATAATGGGAAGAATTTTTAGCAGTAGCTGGGATTAGGTAACATGTAAGAATTAACTTCATGGAACATTTCTGTGTGGCATACTGTAAAACCCCTAAACTAAACTTTACAAGAAAATTTACAGAAATGACTTTCATTAGTCTCCAATGTGTCCAAACTCAGCTTTGACTGTAAATTCATGTAGACATTTGCCAGGTGAAGGCCCAGCATTTATTAAGGTTACAAAGGCAGAAATAATCTATACCTACCAGAAATTATTCTTTACCAGCTCTGGGGAAACAAAAATGAACAAATTTGGTTATAAATTAACTTTATAAATAGAGCTTGGAACATGTCACCACAATTGTTCATTGAAATTCTTCATACTATTTTCCAATTTTTTAAATGCTCCAAGATATGAGTAATTGTAGACACAGTTTCAGTGAAAGCAATCTACAATTTCTACCAATAGACAAGCTGTTGAGAAAAATATTTAAGCCTGGGATTTCTCTGGAGCTGAGTTTTCAAGCATCTTCAATTTAGAAGCACCTGGTGTGGCGGTTGAAAGCAGAGGCTGAGAGAGAGACTGAAAGGTTTTACTGCAGTAAAGATACATAATGTTAGGAAACTATTTTTTTTCAGTGGTTCAGAAGTAAGCAAAAGGGCATTTCTCAACTATGTTAGTGGTTTGTATTCATGGAACCCCAATTCTGAGCGTTATTACCATGGAAAATTCTCAGCAAGGCTTCCAGGTTGTTTCTTGAGCAAGGTAGAAATCACATGCAATCCAATAAGAATGGTTGGGGCTGGGCGCAGTGGCTCACACCTGTAATCCCAGCACTTTGGGAGGCTGAGGCAGATGGATCACCTGAGGTCAGGAGTTTGAGACCAGCCTGGCCAACACGGTGAAACTCTGTCTCTGGTAAAAATACAGAAATTAGCCAGGCGTGGTGGCAGATGCCTGTAATCCCAGCAACTTGGGAGGCTGAGGCAGGAGAATTGCTTAAAGCCAGGAGGTGGAGGTTGCGGTGAGCTGAGATCATGCCATTGCACTCCAGCCTGGGTAACAGAGTGAGAATGACTGGAAAATCAACTTGGTATAGACTTACCTAGAAGGATCATTATCACCTTCATTTACAAAGGATAACATCTCTGAGACCACCAATTTCTTCAATATCTACATAAAGTACTTCAGTTCTCCATCACACTTAATCTTGGAAAGCCAAGTGATTTCTTCTAAGAAGGCAATGTGAGATGGTGCTTATGTTCTGCCAGTGGCCAACATTCTGTCTTCCTTTTCTCTGAACTCTTCCTTCCTGTCCAACTCTCCGGCCACAACTGTGGTATAAATGGTTATATCTTTTATGCTCAACTAAGGAGAAACATTCCTGCTCTTTAGTTCCCAATGCTAGAGACTATCACAAAGCTCTTGTGATAATGCTTTTACTGAAGTATTGGGAATAAAATTGAAATTACAGCTTCAAAAAGGAATTGCTTAAAATTAAATATCAGTATCCCTGTTCTTTAAATTATTCATCCAACTCTGCATCAAGAAGGTGTTGCAGCCAAAACCCCAGGGAGCAGAATCTAAGGCAAAAATTAGCATGCCTGAGAGAAGTGCTCTTGGGATCAAAACCAAGGAAGAGAAAGCAATGAAGCAGGATTAGACAAAGGGAGAAGTTGATCTATAATGCAGTCTCAACAAAGGCCTTAGATGACTCCATGGGGAGTTCTGACACTGAAATGGCCCTTCATATTACCTGATTGCAAACTATACTACAAGGCCATAGTCACCAAAACAGCATGGTACTGGTATAAAAACAGGCACATAAATCAATTGAAAAGAATAGAGGACCCAGAAATAAACCCAAATACTTATTGGGTGGAGTATTCCTTAAAGATTAAAGTGTGGAGATTCCTTAAAGAACTAAAAGTAGCCAACTGATCTTTGACAAAGCAAACAAAAACATAAAGTGGGGAAAGGACATCCTTTTCAACAAATGGTGGTGGGATAATTGGCTAGCCACATGTAGGAGAATAAAACTGAATTCTCATCTCTCACCTTATGCAAAACTCAACTCAAGATGGATTAAGGACTTAAACCTAAAACATGAAACTATAAAAATTCCAGAAGATAACATTGGAAAAAACCCTTCTAGACATTGGCTTAGGCAATGTATTTTGTGACCAAGAACCCAAAAGCAAATGCAAGAAAAACAAAGATAAGTAGCTGGGACTTAATTAAACCAAAGAGCTTTTGCACAGCAAAGGAAAGTCAGCAGAGTAAACACACAACCCATAGAGTGGGAGAAAATCTTCACAGTCTATACATTGGACAAAGGACTAATATCCAGAATCTACAATGAACACAAAGAAATCAGTAAGAAAAAAAATCCCATCAAAAAGTGGGCTAAGGACACGAATAGACAGTGCTCAAAAGAAGATACACAAATGACCAACAGATATATGAAAAAATACTCAACATCACTACTGATCAGGGAAATACAAATCAAAACCACAATGTGATACCATCTTACTTCTGTAAGAATTACCGTAATCAAAAAATCAAAAAACATTAGATATTGGCATGGATGTGGTGATCATGGAACACTTCTACACCACTGGTGGGAATGTAAACTAGTACAGCCACTATGGAAAACAGTGTGGAGATTCCTTAAAGAACTAAAAGTAGAGCTACCATTTAATCCAGCAATCACACTACTGGGTATCTACCCAGAGGAAAATAAGCCGTAAGAAAAAGATACTTGCACACGCATGTTTATAGCAGCACAGTTCTCAACTGCAAAATTGTGGAACCAACCAAATGCCTATCAACCAATAAGTAGATAAAGAAGCATATATATATATGATGTATATATAAAGAAGCTAATATAGATATATCATATATATGTGATATTTTATATATGTATGTATGTATATATATATATATATATATATA
>NW_016803392.1:2127900-2133030 GCF_001698545.2 Rhinopithecus bieti
TATATATGTATGTATGTATATATATATATATATATATATATATATATATGATGGAATACTACTCAGCCAAAGAAAGGAATGAATTAATGGCATTTGTAGCGACCTGGGTGAGATTGGAGACTATTACTCTAAGTGAAGCAACTTAGGAATGGAAAACCAAACATTATATGTTCTCACTGATATGTGTGAGGTAAGCCATGAATACACAAAGGCATGAGAATCATACAATGGATTCTGGGGGCTTGGAGGGAAGAGTGGGAGAGGGGCGAGGGATAGAAGACCACAAATAGGGTGCAGTGTGTACTGTTTGGGTGATGGGTACACCGAAATCTCACAAAGCACCACTAAGGAACTTACTCACTTAACCAAATACCACCTGTACTCTAATAACCTATAGAAAAAATAAAAAAGATAAAAGCAAAAAAAATTTTTAAAAAACTAAACAAAACAAAACCCATCCAAAGGAAAGCAACTTCAAGATTGAAAGAACGTCAGCCCACACAGATGAGTGAGAAAGAACCAGTGCATGAACTCTGACAACTCAAAAAGCCAGAGTGTTTTCTGACCTCCAAATGACTGCACTGGTTCCAAAGCAAGGGTTCTCAACCAGGCTGAAATGACTGAAATGACAGACGTAGAATTCAGGGCATAGCTAGGAATGAAGATCTTGAAGATTCAGGAGAAAGTTGAAACCCAATCCAAGAATTCTAAGGAATACAATAAAATGAAATAGGAGGTGAAAGATAAAGTATACATTGTAAGAATGAACCAAACTTATTTTAGATAGCTGAAAATCTCACTTCAAGAATTTCAGAATACAATCACAAGTATTAACATCAGAATTGATCAAGCTGAGGAAAGTATCTCAGTGCTCAAAGACTGACTCTCCCAAATAACTCAATCAGAAAAAATTTAAGAAGAAAGAAAGAAAAATGAGTAAAACCTCAAGGAAATGTGGGATTACATAAAGAGAGCAAATCTGTGACATACTGGCATCTCTGAAAGAGTGAAAGAGAAAGGAAGTAACTTGGAAAGAGTATTTCAGGATGTGATTCATGAAAATTTCCCTAACCACATTAGTGGGATTAACCTTTAAATTCAGGAAATGCAGAGAACCCCTGAGAGGTACTACACAAGATGACTGTCTCCAAGACACATAGTCATCAGAGTCTCCAAGGTCAAAACGAAAGAAAAAATGCTAAAGGCAACTAGATAAAAGGGGTAGGTCACCTACAAAGGGAACTACATTAGGCTAACAGTGGATCTTTCAGCAGAAACCCTATGAGCCAGAAAATATTGGGGTCATATATTTGGCATTTTTATTTATTTATTTATTTATTTTTTTGAGACGGAGTCTTGCTCTGTGGCCCAGGCTGGAGTGCAGTGGCCGGATCTCAGCTCACTGCAAGCTCCACCTCCTGGGTTTACGCCATTCTCCTGCCTCAGCCTCCCGAGTAGCTGGGACTACAGGCTCCCGCCACCTCGCCCGGCCAGTTTTTTGTATTTTTTAGTAGAGACGGGGTTTCACCAGGTTAGCCAGGATGGTCTCGATCTCCTGACCTTGTGATCCGCCCGTCTTGGCCTCCCTCAGCATTCTTAAAGAAGAAAAATTCCAACCAAGTATTTCATATTCAGCCAAACTAAGCAAAGAATAAATTATATCCTTTTCAGAGAAGCAAATGCTAAGGGAATTTGTTACCACCAGACCTGCCTTGAAAGAAGTCTCAGTGGAGTACTAGATATGGAGAGGAGTGACCATTACTAGCCACTACAAAAACACACTTAATTACATAGACCATTGACACTATAAAGCAACCACACAAAGAAGTCTGCATAATAACCAGATAACAGCATGATGACAGTATCAAGTTTGTACACATCAATATTAACCTTGAATGTAAATGGCAAAATTAAAAGTCAGAGTGGCAAATCAGATAAAGAAACAAGACCCAATGATATGTGGTCTTCAAGAGACCCACCTTACATACAGTGATGTCCATAGACTCAAAGTAAAGGGACGGAGAAAAATGTTCCAAGCAGATAGAAAACAGAAATTTGTATTGCTAAAAAGAAGGTAAGTGCTGAGAGTCAAGACAATGGGAAAAAGTCCTTGAAGGCATTTCAGAGTTTTCTGAGACAGCCTCTCCTTTCACAGGCTCTGAGGCCTAGAATGACTAAATGGTTTCAGAGAAGAAGCTAAGGGTTCTGCTGCCCTGTGTAGCTTCCAGACACTGCTCCTCACATCACAGCTGCTCTGGCTCCAGCTTTGGCTCCAGAGGGTGCAAGCCAAAAGCCTTGGTGGCTTCTACATGTTTTTAAGCCTGGGAGTGCAGAGAATGCAAGAGTTGAAACTTGGCAGCCTCTACTTTAAAAGATGTGTGAAAAGCCTAGGTGTCCAGGCAGAAGCTGGCTGCAAGAGAGGAACCCTCAGAAAGAATTTCTACTAGCGTCACGCAGAGGGGAAATGTGGGGATGGAGGCCCTACAGAGTCCCCACTGGGGTGCTGTCTAGTGGAGCTATGAGAAAGGAGCCACTGTCCTCCAGACTTGAGAAGGTAGATCCACCAGCAGCTTAAATACTGTGCCTGGAAAAGCTGGAGACACTAAACTCCAACCCAAAAGAACAGCCATGGGGGCTAAACCATGCAAAGTTACAGAGTTAGAGCTGCCAACAGCCTAGGGAGGCAGCTTCTTTCTCCAGTGTACCCTGGATGTGGGCCATGGAGTCAAAGGAGATTATTTTAGAGGTTTAAGATGTAATGGCTGCCCTGCTTGGTTTTAACCTGCATAAGGCCTGTAGCCCCTTTCTTTTAGCTGATTTCTTCCTTTTGAAACATGAATGTTTATCCAATGCCTGCACCCTCATTGAGGCCTTCCCAGAAACCAAGCAGATGACCAGCATCATGCTTACTGTACAGCCTGCCAGTCACTTAAAAAGCAAAATTAAAAAACCAGAAATGCTTAATAGAAAAAAGCTTACAGATAAGAATATAAAGAAAAATAACTTTGTACAACTATACAATGTTTGTGTATTAAGCTAAGTTTTATTACAAAAGAGTCAGAAATTTTAAAATATTAAAAATTTATAAAATGGTTACAGTAAACTGTTAATTTATTATTGAAAAAAGAATTTTTTAAAATAAATTTAGTGTAGCTTAAGTTGACAGTGTTTATAGAGTCATAGTAGTATACAGTAATGACCTAGGTTTTTATATTCACCCGCTGACTCACCCAGAGCAACTTTGAGTCTTACAAGCTCCATTTATAGTAAGTGCCCTAGACAGGTACATCCTTTTTATCTTGTATACTGTATTTTTACTGTACCTTTCCTATGGCTAGATTTACTTAGTTATGCAAATGGTTACCGTTGTGTTACAATCGAGTATAACAGTCAATACAGTAACGTTGCACAGGTTTACATCCTAGGAACAATAGGCTATACATATGGCCTAGGTGTATAGTAGCTATACCATATAGGTTTGCGTAAGTATTCTTCATGATTTTCACACAATGATGCAATCACTTAACAATGCATTTCTCAGAACATAAACTCACTGTTAAACAATGCATGACTGTATTATACACTTGAAATTTGCTAAGAGTAGCTTTTAAGTTTTCTCACCAAAAAAAAAAAAAGGTAAATATATGAGGCAATGGATAGGTTAATGAATTTGATTTGTCAATAATACCTCAATGAAAAAAAAACAATTTGTACTTTTTTGCTTACTTACACTGAATTTTAATTTTAAAAAATGGATTGAGATTAATGAAGAGTTGATCTCCCCCTTTCCAGAGCAAATGTAAGTAATTTTTTCATGTATTTATTTGTTGTTTCTTTCGTATTACAAACAAATTTGTTTAAAATACATTTGCATTCAATACTACTAATGTGATATGAGGACTTCATATTCATACATAAGTGTGAATGTGTTGTGCATGTATATATAATTATCCCTTGGTTTCTAATGTGTGCAGGTTCCACAACCTCCCACGAGTACCGAACTCTGAGGATGCTCATGTACCTGATAAAGTTTGGTGTAGTATTTGCATAGAACCTATGCGCATCCTCCTGTGTACTTCAATTCTTCCCTAGATTACTTATAATACCATATACAAGGTAAATGCTATGTAAATAGTTGTTATGCCATATTGTTTAGGGAATAATGATGAGGGAAAAAGTCTGTACATATTCGGTACAGATAAAATTTTATTAACATATTTTTGATCTGCAATTAGTTGGATCCAGAGATGTGGAACCCACGGATATGGAGGACTGACTGTATATACATATATAATGTATTATTTTAAAAAATGGTTAGATGTCATCAATGGCTGACCTAATTCTACTTGACAACTAAAACTTTCATTTAATCAAGTCTCTTTTTTTCTATAAACAAAGAAATACTCAAAACATCTTTGAACTAGTGTATTAGAGATGTAATATCTGGATTCATTAGTAGTTTTGGTGACATTAAAAATGCTTATCAATACCAAACTTTATGAAGAGTTGAAGAATATAAATTATGGCAACCAGTTTTTAAGCTGTACTCTGTTTAATCACTTTATATATGATAGATGATCAGATCCTCACATTAACCCCTCAAAGTAGTTATTATTTCTATTTTACTCATGAGGGATTTGAAGTTCAAAGGGTTAACTGATTTGTTCAAAGTAATAACAATGGTGATATTTTAATCCCAAACTCATTGGCCTCAGTGACACTATCTTTTTTATTATTTTACTACAACACATTTCATGAGTCCATCTTGAAATGACTGAATAGTCCTGAGTCTTGCAATGGCCAGTTTGGCCTTTTCCAGCCATTATTGTCTCATCTCTTAATTCAATGTTGTCTCATCTCTTAATTCCTATAAATATTAGGAAATATGATAAAACCCAAAGTGATTGGGCCAGGTGATTTTGTATATGCACTTAGGTTAGTTAATTTGGAGAGGAGAAAACATGATTGGGTAATTAGTTTACATCATCCATTTCTGAATATAAGCATGTTTCTGGGATGGTTTTAGATATGAGCCTACTTAGACCCATGAGTTAAAGATCTGGTAAGATTTTAAAGTGTCTGTGTTCTTTTTATTTCTATGAAAACAAAATGAAATTATTCAAAGCCTGG
>NW_016803392.1:2137330-2153852 GCF_001698545.2 Rhinopithecus bieti
CAGTAAATTGAGGGAAAATGTGAATCCATTAATTTCCTACTCTAATTGAAAGAACACCTGCAGGCTTTATTGATTAGGCATCTTAGCAATAACTCTGCTGCCTTAATTAGTTCTCTTACAATTATATGAAGATTAATTTTCACTCTGAGTATTAAATCACCGGAATCAAATAAAAATATTTATTGAGTGTTTACTGAGTGTGAGTCATTGTAAAATGAGAATTGGAAGCACCTAATGATATGATAATTTGACCCTCATTTAAGAATAATGTTATTTGTCTTTTCTACTATTTCTTCCAGGATCTTGCCTGATATAATTTGGACTATCATCCTAAGTCACAAATTTTGCCAGAGAACCTTATTTCTCAAATAAGTAGGCTGATTTTTTTTCACCCATCTGGAAAGCCCTCCTGATCCTACCTGCAAAACACCCATTCTATTGCTAAGTCCTAATATTAGCACATAGTGAAGAGCATATAGTGTTTTTGCTTATCAAGCCCTATTCCCTATTCTGTTAGTAGCTCCCTGGATTTTGCTGTGAGATTCTCTCCACATCACTCTTAGTCATAAAGTATAGTGGGTCTAGCATCAAATCCAGGTTTCAGCAGAAACCACAGAACCATGTTCATTATGATTGGTTTAGAGATGAATATATGAACAACTGAGCCAATGAGAACCTTCCATAACATTTCTCTGGAATTATTGAAGAGAGAAATTCTCTTTACCCCTAGAAGATCTAAGTCTGGATCTTCTGGAGAGCATGATGTGGATAAAATCTACTTTTGAGTAAAGGCAATACAAACAATGAAGTAGAGATGAAGTGAGAAGAAAATGAGAGCCCAGATACAACTTGCATCATTTCAGCCTCTGACTGGAACCAGACCCACTCCTGGACATTTCCAATATGTGAACAAATAAATCACTTGTTTGAAATAGTAAACTGGAGTTGGGTTTTCGTAGTTACGTCTGAAACATACATGAATAGTACCCCTATCTATCTGGCCAAAGGTACCAATGGAAAGGAAGAGGTAGCAGTTGGCTCCTGTTGTCCAGTTCTTGCCCCTTGTGATCTAGTTTTGGGCCTTGTCATTTACATTATTGATATCAAACTCTAACAACTTTTCTTGCCTTTAGCATTATTACTAAAAGACTAAAGGGGAACTTAATTTGGAAAATCCTCTTTTTATAGTCTGTTATAAACCTAAGCAATTTAATACAATTGATTGAATATGAGTTCAAGGCCTGTCCAGGCCACCTGAAATGAAGAGAGGTGTAGAAGTTGTGTTTGTATGAGATCAGTCTATCTTGGGACTTCTTCCTTAATGCTTCTAAGCTGTCGTGTTACTTTGTTCCTATAGTTCAGAGTCTTGGCAGCTGTCAAGCAAGACTTGATAAAGTGACAATACAATTAATTAATAGGCCTGCACAGAGGTTGCGAGGATGTTGGTTGCTTCCTAGCACATGAGTTCATCTGTCTTCAGGAAGCACGAATTAACTATTATTTGGAGAGTGCTCCATGATGTGACAGAATACAAGGGCCTTCAGGCAAGATTTTGATGGAGAGTTTTGTCTGGCTTGTCCAGTTGTGCCAATAAATCTCTTAGGGCTCTAACTTCCTTATGAAGCTTGACATCATGTAGACTGACACAGGCAGATTCAATTGTAATAGACTCTCCTGGAAGAGTGTATCTTTCCTTTGGGATCCTTATTCCTTTCTGTGATTATGCATTCTGTGTTTTGGTGAATACTTACATACCTCTCCACACTATTAGCTCCATGAGACTAGCTCACCTTTGAATCTGTAGTACTTAGCATAATGTCTGGCATATGAAGGCATTCCATGAACATTTGTTGAAATAAAATAAATTAATAAATAAATAAAAGAACAAAAAAGGAATAAGGTCCAGCTTTAGGAGATGAATTTAGAAGAGCCAAGTTGTAAAAACCGGGGAGGACAGGAAGCAGAATATAAATGCAGTGAGAAACAGCAGTCTCCTTTCATTCAGAAAGAGTAACAACAGCCCATCCATGGGACCCCGTGGGTCCAGTCTTCTAAACCAAGTGGAAACTATCTCACAGTAAAACTGAAGCAGAGGTTACAAAGCCCTTACTTTTCTGAGAATAAGGAAGACATTGTGGAAAAGGGGTGAGATTAGGCAGAAGGAGAGAAGTTTACAGATTCATAGGTATTGGTGCTAAAAAGGACTTTAGAAGGTCAACTTGTATGGCCTCCAGCCTTCAGATAGGAACATTTGCATTTACAGATGTGGCATCCCTAGTAGTTTAGTGACTTTTATGAAGCTCAAAGTTATAATTATCTATAGAAAATGGGTTTTGAGTTCATTTCAAACACAAGTGAGCTTAGACTCCTCCTAGAGTGCACTCGGCAGTTCTCTATTAGCCTAGAGACGTATCATCCAAAGTTTTGGAACTTTGCTCTTTGGAAAATAAATGAGAAAAGAGAGTGAAGGAAGTCACCATGCCTATCCCACTGGGGGCCTATTCCACGGGCTGTGCTATGGCACTAATAGGAGGTGTGGAGTAAGTGGGAAAAGGTGCGAGGGTTTAGTAGTTACATAGTGTGCTCCAAAATCAATCTTGAATCAGTAACAACAGCAACATCTGAAAACACAGAAACCCTAACTTTCATTGTGTCAGTGAAAGGAGATAAATTCACATGTAAAGCAGACTTGACTGGGTTTCAATGTTGTTGTGATGGAAATCTCTCTGGAGGAGCTTCTGCAGCAATGTTGTGGTTCCACAGGATGACTGTGAAAATAAGCTCAGGGACACACAGACGCCTTCACCTCCATCCTCTGTGAAGGGACACATATAGTGGGAAAGGGACAGATGTTTTTCCACCTGACTGAATACTAAATAGAATGAACACATTCGAAGGGAGCAGAACAGTATGAAGACTGGCTGACAGCAACACAGCATTGCAAATACGGTGAGGAACTGAAATCCCTTCTGGTCAGGAGAATCAAAATGCCATGGATAGGGATTTGCCTTTCCTTTTAACCCTCAGGCAGTACAGCTGCAGGAAACTGTCTTCTGAAGGGGCACAAGGATGAGAGAGTCAATCAGAGGGTCTGTCTTCAGATAATGGGTCTGAGCAGTCAAGGGCAACCCCACTGTGGGGTTGTCCAGCTCCTTCACCCGAGTAGGGGCTGCAGGTCAGAGCCAGGAAGTTGCCGAGCAAATTCCAATGTGAGGTGAAAGTAAATGCTATTGTAGTACATCAGCCAGCAGCTATCCTTGAGGGCATTGTGAAATATGGCCCAGCCAAACTCCAGCAAATGACAGAAGGCCTCATCTAAGTGGAACATTAGGCTCATTATTCAGAATGTCTAGGGGGTAGGAGGTGCAGGCAGAGAGGACTGAGAAGTATGGGCCAGATCTATTGATGTGGGAAAGATTGAGGCCTGGAGGGGTAGGACAATGGCTTCTTTCACTGCCTGGAATGCACAGGCAATGAATAAATGGTTTTTAATTAATAGTGAATGTTAGCATTCCTACTCAAACATCAAGGGGAATAATTGTTCTGCACCCATCTCCTTGCCAGGCCATGATGAGATGAAAGACCAACTAAGGAACAAGCATGAAAGTGGCTGCCTTCTCTGTGGAAAGGCAGCTTTCACTGAAGTCCTGAACCTATGACTGATCGTACCAGGCATGCCAGGAGGACACGCTGCCAGGTTCCCTCACCTCTACCTTACAACTACAGATTTAAAAGTCTGCCTTGCCTCTTCTAAACCAGTGCATCTTGAACTTAAATGTGCTGATAAACTACCAGAGAATCTTGTTGAAATACAGAGATTCAAATTCAGCAGGTCTGGAATTAGACCTGAGATTCTGCATTTCCAACAAACATTTAGGGGATGACCCTGTTACTGCTCTGCAGGTCACACTTTGACAGAAAGGTTTTAGGCTGCTGTTTCTGAAGTTATTGTGTGCCTAAGAATCACCTGGAGAGCTAATAAAGATGCAGATTCCTGAATTCCATTCATAAAAAGTCTAATAAACTGTTCCTATGAGAATCTGAAAGTGCAAAGCTTAATTTTTTTTATTACTATTATGCCTTAAGTTCTGGGATACATGTGTAGAATGTGCAGGGTTGTTACATAGGTATATACTTGCTATGGTGGTTTGCCACACCCATCAACCAGTCATCTACATTAGGTATTTCCCCTACTGCTATCCCTCCCCTAGCCTCCCTATGTGACAGGCACCAGTGTGTGATGTTCCCATCCCTGTGTCCATGTGTTTTCATTGTTCAACCCCCCACTTATGAGTGAGAACTTGTGGTGTTTAGCTTTCTGTTCCCGTATTAGTTTTCTGAGGATAATGGTTTCCAGATTCAACTATGTCCCTGTAAAGGAAAGGAACTCATCTTTTTTTTTATTTTTATTTTATTTTATTTTTCTTTTATTTTATTTTTTTATGGTTACATAGTATTCCATGGTATATATGTGCCACATTTTCTTTATCCAGTCTATCATTAATGACCATTTGGGTTGGTTCCAAGTCTTTGCTATTGTGAACAGTGCTACAATAAACATATGTGTGCATGTGTCTTTATAGTAGAATGTTTTATAATCCTTTGGGTACATACCCAATAATGGGATTGCTGGGTCAAATGGTATTTCTAGTTCTAGATCCTTGAGGAATCACCACACTATCTTTCACAATGGTTGAACTAATTTACAATCCCACCAACAGTATAAAAGCATTCCTATTTCTCCACATCCTCTTCAGCAGCTGTTGTATACTGACTTTTTAATGATCGCCATTCTAACTGGCGTGGGTTGAGAATGTGGTTTTGATTTGCATTCTCTCGTGATCAGTGATGATGGTTTTTTCATGTTTGGTTGGCCACATTAAATGTCTTCTTTTTGAGAAGGTCTGTTCATATCCTTCACCCACTTTTTGATGAAGTTGTTTGTTTTATTCCTGTAAATTTTTTAAGTCGTTGTAGATGCGGATTGTCCCTTTGTCAGATGGAATAGATGAAAACAATTTTCTCCCACTCTGGTAGGTTGCCTGTTCACTCTGATGACAAGTTACTTTTGCTGGTGCAGAAGCTCTTTAGTTTAATTAGATCACATTTGTCAATTTTGACTTTTCTTGCACTGCTTTTGGTGTTTTGTCATTTGGAAAACTCCAACACTTTGCCCATGCCTATGTCCTGAATCGGTATTGTCTAGTTTTCTTCTAGGGTTTTTATGGTTTTAGGTCTTAGATTTAAATCTTTAATCCATCTTGAGTTAATTTTTATATAAGGTATAAGGAAGAGGTCCAGTTTCAGTTTTCCGCCTATGGTTAGCCAGTTTTCCCAGCACCATTTATTAAATAGGGAATCCTTTCCCCATTGCTTTTGTCAGGTTTGTCAAAGATCAGATGGTTGTAGATGTGTGGCGCTATTACTGATGCCTCTGTTCTGTTCCATTGGTCTATATATCTGTCTTGGTACCATTACCACACTACTGTTTTGGTTACTGTAGCCTTGTAGTATAGTTAGAAGTCAGGTAGCATAATGTCTTCAGCTTTGTTCTTTTTGCTTAGGATTGTCTTGGCTATCTGGGCTCTTTTTTGGTTCCATATGAAATTATAAGTAGTTTTTCCAATTCTGTGAAGAAAGTCAATGGTATCTTGATGGGGATAGCACTGAATCTATAAATTACTTTGGGCAATATGGCTGTTTTAATGTTATTGATTCTTCCTATCTGTGAGCATAGAATGTTTTTCCATTTGTGTACTCTCTTACTTCCTTGAGCAGTGGTTTGTAGTTGTCCTTGAAGAGGTCCTTCATGTCCCTTGTAAGTTGTACTCTTAGGTATTTTATTCTTTTTATAGCAATTGTGAATAGGAGTTCACTCATTATTTGACTCTCTGTCTATTATTGGTTTATAGGAATGCTTGTGATTTTTGCATATTGATTTTGAATCTTGTGACTTTGTTGAAGTGGCTTATCAGCTTAAGGAGATTTGGGGCTGAGACGATGGGGTTTTCTAAATACACAATCATGTCATCTGCAAACAGACAATTTGACTTCCTCTCTTCCTATTTAAATACCTTTATTCCTTTCTCTTGCCTGATTGCCAGAACTTCAAATACTGTGTTGAATAGGAGTGGTGAGAGAGCGCATCCTTGTCTTGTGCCGGTTTTCAAAGGGAATGCTTCCAGTTTTTGCCCATTCAGTATGATATTGGCTGTGGGTTTGTCACAAATAGCTCTTATTATTTTGAGATATGCTCCATTTTTAGCATGAAAGGATGTGGAATTTTATCAAAGGCCTTTATGTATCTATTGAGATCATCATGTGGTTTTTATTATCAGTTCTGCTTATGTGATGGATTACGTTTATTGATTTATGTATGTTGAACCAGCCTTGCATCCCAGGGATGAAGCCGACTTGATCGTGGTGGATAAGCTTTTTGATGTGCTGCTGGATTCAGTTTACCAGCATTTCATTGAGGATTTCACATCGATGTTCATCAGGGATATTGGCCTGACATTTTTTTTTTTGTAGTGTCTCTGCCAGGCTTTGGTATCAAGATGATGCTGGCCTCACAAAATGAGTTAGGGAGGAGTCCTCTTTTCTATTGTTCGGAATAGTGTCAGAAGAAATTGTACCAGCTTCCTTTTGTACCTCTGGTAGAATTCTGCTGTGAATACATCTGGTCCTTGACTGTTTTGGTTGGTAGGCTATTAATTACTGCCTCAATTTTATAACTTGCTACTTGTCTATTCAGGGATTCAACTTCTTCCTGGTTTAGTCTTGGGAGGGTGTATGTGTTCAGGAATTTATCCGTTTCTTCTAGATTTCTAGTTTACTTGCATAGAGATGTTTATAGTATTCTCTGCTGGGAGTCAGGAGGCATGGAGGTCAGAAACCCACTTGAGGAAGCAGTCTGTCCCTTAGCAGAGCTTGAGCGCTATGCTGGGAGATCTGCTGCTCTCTTCAGAGCCAGCAGGCAGGAACGTTTAAGACTGCTGTAGCTACACTCACAGCCACCTCTTCCCCCAGGTTCTCTGTCCCAGGGAGATGGCAATTTTATCTATAAGCTCCTGATTGGGGCTGCTGCCTTTCTTTCAGAGATGCCCTTCTGTGAGAGGAGGAATCTAGAGAAGCAGTCTGGCTACAGCTGCTTTGCAGAGCTGTGGTGGACTCCGCCTAGTCTGAACTTCCCAGTGGCTTTGTTTACACTGTGAGGGGAAAGCAGCCTATTCAAGCCTCAGTAATGGTGGATGCCCCTCCCCCACCAAGCTCAAGCATCCCAGGTCAACTTCAGACTGCTGTGCTGGCAGCAATTACAAGCCAGTGGATCTTAGCTTGCTGGACTCCATGGGGGTGGGATCCACTGAGCTAGACCACTTGGCTCCCTGGCTTCAGCCCCCTTTCACGGGAGTGAATGGTCTGTCTCAATGGCATTCCAGGAGCCAATGGGGTATGAAAAAAAAAAAAAAAAAACTCCTGCAGCTAGCTTGGTATCTGCCCAAATGGCCCCCAATTTTGTGCTTGAAATCCAGGGCCCTGGTGGTGTAGGCACCCAAGGTAATCTCCTGGTCTGCGGGTTGCAAAGACCATGGGAAAAGCACAGCATCTGGGCCAAAGTGCACCATTCCTTGCGGCACAGTCCCTTGCAGCTTCCCTTGGCTAGGGGAGGGAGTTCCCCAACACTTTGCACTTCCCAGGTGAGGTGATGCCCCACCCTGCTTCTGCTCCCACTGTCTAACCAGTCCTAATGAGATAACCAGGTACTTCAGTTGGAACTGCAAAAATCCCCCACCTTCTGCATTGATCTCACTGGGAGCTGCACAACAGAGCTGTTCCTATTCGGCCATCTTGCCAAAATTCCCAATTTCTTTATTCCTCTGAAATATTTCATGAAAGGTATATTTAGGGGAGGAAACAAAATACTGTTGGATTTTTTCAAAATTTTTTTTACTTTATATCATGACAGTTTTGTATGCCTGTACTTTTCACACTTTTATTAGATATTGGAAGAATTCTGTAACTCACATAAGCAAGAAAAGGTTGTCACTGAATGGCATCATTGTCATTATTTTTAGGTCAAGAGCAAGAGGCAAGTAATTTCAGCAGGGAGAGATTACAGCCAAGTTGTAGTCTTTACTGAAAAAGACCTTCTAAGGCTGGACACAAGATGGCTGAATAGATGCAGCCAGGAGGAACACCTGACACCGAGGCACTGAGACATTGGGAAAACTGGTGCACTCTGAAAAGATCTTTAAAGAAAAGGCACTGAGAGTGGATGGAAGAACACAGCCTGGAATCCCGTACTGGGCTACTGTGTGTTGAGACTCATTCCTGTCCCCCAGTGCCTCCTGAATAAGAGGTGAGTTGAGCATGTGAGAACTGACCCACTCTTACCATAAACCTCTGAAATTCTGGCAGAAGGAGATGCCACAAATATAAAAGTAGGCAGGAAGAGCTGCTTAGAGACATAGTAGACACAGAACTCCAACCAGTGCAAAGCCCAGAAGTCTTGGTGTGGGATCATCTGCAGTGGAGCATGCCCAGGGATGCTCATCCCCAAGACCCACCTTGCTCCCCTAGAAGAATTTAACTTTAGGTGAATTGTCAGACCTGAGCAGAGTAGGGTGATCTTGTCCATGATATAGGGCTGGTCAGACTTGATCATTCTCCTGTTTGCTGGCAACTCCCACAGCCCCAGCCTGGCCATGTCTGTTTGCAGTGCAGCCTCAGATGCCCAGCCAGGGTGCCTCCCCAGGATCCACATCACAGCTTCTGCAAAGGCAGGCCACTCCTGATTCTTGGAGAGCTCCAGTAGAGTGGCCCCCACTGACCCCTACCAGCCCACCCACACTCTTCCCCCACTGACCCCACAAGTCTACTCATACTTTCCCTCCACCATAGTCTCCCCTGTGCCACTTTTCCAGCATGCACTCACCCATGACCACCCCCTACATCATTTTGCTGGTGTGCAGGTGGGCAGGTGGATCTTGCCTCTCCTTTTCCCTGATAGGATCTTGCCTCTCCTTTCCCCATGCCACTGCTGCCAGTCCCTATCTGCCAGTCCCTATCTGCCAGTCCCTATCCAAAATATTGCAGCTGGTACAAACGTGCATAGAGACAGCCAGTCCAATGCCCACCACCACCCTACCCCCAGGTCAACGTCACCACTGGCACAAATGAGCACATTATGTAAAGAGACCAAATCTATGACCTATTGCATCCCTGAAAGAGAGAAATAGAAAGCAAGCAAGTTAGAAAACATATTTCAGGATATCATTTATGAAAATTTCCCCAACCTCACTAGAGGTCAACATTCAAATTCATGAAATATAGGGCATGAGAACCCCTGCAAGATACTACACAAGAACACCATTCCCCATCTCCAAGACACATAGTCATCAGGTTCTGCAAGGCTGAAATGAAAGAAAAAATGTTAAAGGCAGTTAGAGAAAGTGGGGAGGTCATTTACAAAGGGGGCCAAATCAGGCTTACAGTGGACGTTTCAGCAGAAACTCTACAAGCCAGAAGAGATTGGGGACCTATATTCAGCATTCTTATAAAAAAGAACTTCTAATCAAGAATTTCATATCTAACCAAACTAAACTTCATAAGCAAAGGAGAAATTAGATCCTCTTCAGACAAGCAAATGCTGAGGGAATTTGTTACCACCAGGCCTGCCCTAAAAGAGGTCCTGAAGAAAGTGCTAAATGTAGAAAGGAAAGACTGTTACCAGCCACTAAAACAAAAACAAAAACAAAGCTTCAGTCCATAGACCATTGACAATAAAGTAACCACACAAACAAGTCTGCATAATAACCAGCTAACAACATAATGACAGGATCAAATCCCACATTTCAATATTAACCTTGAATGTAATTGGACTAAATGGCACAATTAAAAGGCAACTGGCAAGCTGGAAAAGGAAGCAAGACCCAACGGTACACTGTCTTCAAGAGACCCATGTCATATGCAATGAGACCCATAAGCTCAAAGGGGATGGAGAAAAAAAATCTACCAGCAAACAGAAAACAGAAAGAAGCAGAGGTTGCAATCCTTATTTCAGACCAAACAGACTTCAAACAAAATCAAAAAAAGAAAAAGAAAGGCATTACATAATGAAAAAGGGCTCGATTCAACAAGACCTAACTGTCCTAAATATATATGCACCCAACACAGGCACACCTAGATTCATAAAATGAGTTCTTAGATACTGCAAAGTAACTTATATAGCCATAATAGTGGGACACTTAAACACCCCACTGACAGTATTAGGCCTAAAATTGAGGCAGAAAACTAACAAAGATATGCAGGACCTGAGCTTGACACTTTAGCAAATACTCTAAAATCAACCACACAGTCGGACATAAAACAATACTCAGCAATTAAAAAAAAAAAAAAAAAAAACCCAAAATCATACAAACCACTTTCTCAGACCACAACACAATAAAAACAGAAACCAATACTAAAAACATCACTCAAAACCATACAAATTCATGGAAACTAAACAAGCTGCTCCTGAATGATCTTAGGGTAAACAATACAATTAAGGTAGAAAACAAGAAATTATTTTAAATTATTGAGAACAAAGATACAACATCCCAGAATCTCTGTGTTACAGCTAAGCAATATTAAAAGGAAGCTATATAGCACTTAATGCCCACATCAAAAAGGTAGAAAAATTTCAAATTAAGAAACTAACATCACAACTACAGGAACTAGAGAAACAAGAGAAAACCAACCACAAAGGTACAGAAGACAAAAAATTACCAAAATCAAGCTGAATTTCTAGAAGGAAATAGAAATGCAAAAAACAAGCAAACAAACAAAAATAAATAAAAACAACAACAACAAAACACAAAAGATTAATGAATTCAGGTATTGGTACTTTGAGAAAATTAATAAGATAAATAGACCAGTAGGTAGGCTACTAGAGAAAAAAAAAAAGATCTAAATAAACACAATCAGAAATGAAAAAGGAGATATTACCACTGACCTGACGCCACAGAAATACAAAAAATGCTAGCCAGGCATGGTAGCTCATGCCTGTAATCCCAGCATTTTGAGAGTCAGAGGCAGACAGATCACTTGAGGCCAGGAGTTCAAGACCAGCCTGACCAACATGGTGAAATTCCATCTCTACTAAAAATACAAAAAACAAAATTATCAAGTATGGTGGCAGGCACCTGTAGTCCCAGCTACTCAGGGGGCCAAGGCATGAGAATGGCTTGAACCTGGGAGATGGAGGTTGCAGTGAGCCAAGATGTAAGATTGAGTCACTGCACTCCAGCCTGGGTGACAGAGCAAAACTCTGTCTCAAAACAAAACAAAACAAAACAAAACAAAACAAAACAACCTCAGAGACTACTATGAACATCCCTATGCACACAAGCTAGGAAACCTAGAAGAAATGGATAAATTCCTGGAAATATACAGCCTTCCAAGACTTAACGAGGAAGAAATTGAATTCCTGAACAGACCAATAACAAGCTCTGAAATTTAACCAGTAATAAAAAGCCTGTCAATCAGAGAAATCCCAGAACCAGATGGATTCATAACTGAATTCTACCACATATATAAAGAAAGGCTGGTACAATTTCTACTGAAACTATTTCAAAAAATTGAGGAGGAGGGACTCCTCCCTAGCTCATTCTGAGGCCAGCATCATCCTGATACCAAAACATGGCAGAGACACACAAAAAAGGAAAACTTCAGGCTAATATCCCTGATGCAAACATCCTCAACAAAATACTAGCAAACTGAATTCAGCAGCACATCAAAAAGCTAATATTCTACGATCAAGTAGGCTTCATCATTGGGATGCGAGGTTGGTTCAACATACACAAATCAATAAATGTAACTTATTATATAAACAGAATGTTTAAAAATCCCATGATTTTCTCAATAGAGAAATATAAAAATCTTCCCACAAAATTTAACATCCCTTCATGTTAAAAACTCTCAGTAAACTAAGTATTGAAGGAACATACCTCAAAATAATAAGGGCCATCTATGACAACTCCACAGCCAATATCATACCGAATGAGTAAATGCTGGAAGCATTCCCCTTGAAAACCAGCATAAGACAAGAACACTCTGTCGTCACTCCTATGCAACATAGTCCTGGATGTTCAGTAATGAGGCAATGAAGAAATAAAAGGCATCCAAACAGGAAGAGAGGAAGTCAAACTATCCCTGTCTGAAGATAATATGATTCCATGCCGAGACCAGCTCAGTGAGGGAGACCCTAACCCAGCGGCACTAGAGGAATTAAAGACACACACACAGAAATATAGAGCTGTGAAGTGGGGAATCAGGGGTCTCACAGCCTTCAGAGCTGAGAACCCCAACAGAGATTTACCCACATATTTATTAACAGCAAACCAGTCATTAGCATTGTTTCTATAGATACTAAATTAACTAAAAGTATCCCTTATGGGAAACGAAGGGATGAGGCAAATTAAATGAATAGGTTGGGCTAGTTAACTGCAGCAGGAACACGCCCTTAAGACACAGTTCCCTCATGCTAATTGTTTGTGGCTTAAGAATGCCTTTAAGCGGTTTGGTTTTCCGTCCTGGGCAAGCAAGGTGTTCCTTGCCCTCATTCCTGTAAACCCACAACCTTCCAGCTTGGGCGTTAGGGCCATTATGGACGTATCACAGTGCTGAAGAGATTTTGTTTATGGCCTGTTTTGGGGCCAGTTTATGGCCAGATTTTGGGGGGCTTGCTCCCAACAATTCTACACATAGATAACCCCATAGTCTCTGCCCCAAAACTCCTTGATCTGATAAACAACTTCAGCAAAGTTTCAGAATACAAAATCAATGTACAAAAATCAGCAGCATTCCATTATACCAAGAACTTTCAAGCTGACAGCCAAATCAAGAACACAATCCCATTCACAAAAGCCACAAATAAAAGAATAAAATACCTAAGAATACACCTAACCAGGGAGGTAAAAGATCTCTCCAGTGAGAATTACAAAACACTGCTGAAGGAAATTAGAGATGACACAAACAAGTGGAGAAACATTCCAGGCTCACAGATAGGAAGAATCAGTATTGTTAAAATGGCCATACTTCCCAAAGCAATTTACAGATTCAATGCTATTCCTATCAAACTACCAATGACATTCTTCACACAATTAGAAACAACTGTTTAAAAATTCATATGAAACCAAAATTAGCCCGAATAGCCAAGGCAATCCTAAGCAAAAAGAACAAAGCTGGAGGCATCACATTATACTACACTGTACGATACGATACGATACGATACGATACGATACGATACGATACAATACTACACAGCGTCAAACTATACTATAGGACTACAACCAAAACAGCATGATACCTGGTAAAAACACAGACACATAGACCAATGGAACAAATAGAGACCCTGGAAATAATGCCACACACCGACAACGATTTGATCTTTGACAAAGTTGGCAAAAACAAGCAATGGGGAATGGACTTTTTTTTTTTTTTTTTTTTTATACTTTAAGTTCTAGGGTACATGTGCATAACGTGCAGGCTTGTTATGCTGGGATAATTGGCTAGCCATACGCAGAAGATTGAAACTAGATCCCTTTCTTACACCATACACAAAAATCAACTCAAGATAAATTAAAGACTTACATGTAAAACCTAAAACTATAAAACCCTTTAAAATCTATTTTCTAGGTGCCTAGGACATAGGACCTGGCAAAGATTTCATGACGAAGACACCAAAACAATTATAAGAAAACAAAATTGATAAATGGTATCTAATTAAACTACAGAGCTTTTGCACAGAAGAAAAAAAAAACACATCAACAGAGTAAACAGACAACCTACAGAACAAGCGAACAGAAGAGCAAACTGTGCATGTGACAAGGTCTGATATTTAAAATCTATAAGGAATTTAAACAAATGAACTAGCAAAATCAAACAACCTCATTAAAAAAGTGAGCAAAGGACATGAATAGACACTTTTCAAAAAAAGACACATAACACCCAGCCAATAAGCATATGAAAAATGCTCTATACTACTAATCAGCAGAGAAATGCAAATCAAATCCTCAATGAGATATGATCTAACAGCAGTGAGAATGACTGTTAAAAGTCAGAAAATAACAGGTGCTGGTGAAGTTATAGAGAAAAGGGATGCTTATACATTGTTGGTGGGAATGTAAATTAGCTCATCCATTGTGAAAAATAGTTTTGCAATTTCTTGAAGAACTCAAAGCAGAATTACCATTCGACCCAGCAATCCCATTACTGCATATATACCCCCGAAAATATAAATTGTTCTTCCATAAAGACACATGCATGCGTATGTTCATAGCAGCACTATTCACAACAGCAAACACATAGAATCAACCTAAATGCCCATCAACAGTAGATTGTGTAAAGAAAACATACCATATATACCACGGGATACTACACACCATAAAAAACAATGAGATCATGTCCTTTGCAGCAACGTGGATAGAACTGAAGGACATTATCCTAAGCGAACTAACACAGGAACAGAAAACCAAATACCACATGTTCTCACTTATATATGGGAGCTAAACATTGAGTACATATGAACACAAAGAAGGGAACAAAAGACACTTGGGCTTACTTGAGGGTAGAGGGTGGGAGGAGGGTAAAGATCAAAAAAACTGTCTATCAGGTACTCTGTTGATTACCTGGGTGATGACATAATCTGTACACCAAACCCCTGTGACAGGCGATTTACCTATATAACAATCCTGCACATGTATCCTTGAAGCTAAAATACAAGTTAAACAAAAACATTAATTAAACTTCAATTTACTCTTTTTCTCTGTATTGAAAGCTACAGAAATAAAGCTTTAAATACCAAGAAAATTTAGTTTAAGACCTCAAAATTAAAATAAATATATTATCCACTTAAAAACGAGAGAAAGAAAAGGACCTTCTGAATGATGGAATGCTTTATATTCTGAATCTTTTAAACCATATATTATATATACATTATATATGCATAACATTCAAATATATATATATGTATGTATTATTTGGAACATGGCAAAGAATAGAAATCTTCTAGATATTTGGCTAAGAACTCCCCAAACAGCAAGTCTTAGCTGGGGAACAAGAATCTGCATTGTAAAACGGTATGTTTGATTTTGTGCACACTTGGGAAATAATAATTAATATGTAATGTAGTGATTTTTAAATTACTCCTGAGAACTACAGGGACCCACAGAGGCGCTGTGGGGGCCAATATAAGCCAACCAAGGGCCTAGAGGCCCTAGTTCTCTGTACCTTGATGATCTCACATGAGAACATTTGAGCTTTTACTTACATATTCATTTACATAAAGGCAGAATATAAAAGTTCATTTGAAAAAAGTACCATGTTAACAGCAAAACTAAACATCTCTGTGAGCAATAATGACATGTGAAATCTGCTGGACAAAATAGGTTAATTGTAAACCCCTCTCTTGCAGGTTCCACCTGCCCTTCTGCCTTTTTCTTGCAAGCCAACTGAAGCTGGCTTTTCTGGGTCTCACCTGCAGACAAGCTTGGTGCCATTGCCAATCTTATCCCGGACAGGGAGTCTCTCGGTTGCCTTAGCATCACCTTCTAATGGGGACTGGATTTCATGATGCTGCCTGCAATGATGCGTGGGCCCTGTTGTCACCAGCAGGTCCCTGCTATGGGCTTGGGTGGGTGCCCAGTTTCCTGGGGAGAGGGATTGAGGCTTAAGGAAGAAAGGGCAGGCTTTGAAGTCAGATAGACTTAGAGTTCAGCTCTGATGCTGCCATTCCTTAACTCTTTGATCTTAACCAAATTGTCTCACATCTCAAGGTCTGCTTTCCAAATATTACCCTTCAGTGTTGTTACAAGAATTCTCTTAAGTAGGTAAAAAGCCTAGCATAATACCTGATATGTAAAAGGTACTCAATTAGTGGTAGCTTCTTTTTAACTGCACCTGAAGGTTTGAGTTCCCAAAGTGTCCTTGTTGCTCAATTTGACATTACTAGACTTTCCAGTCTTCCCAGGGGTTTCACATTTGGTTACAGGTTAGAATTTGAAGTTATTTGGAGATATTTTATGTGACAGCACGTAGTTAAGTATAAAATATTTGACAAATATCTCATCACGAAAGACGAAGAGGAAAGAAATTAACCAAAAGTTAGTGAGGATTTGAGAAAAATAATGGAGAATTTGGGGGGAAATCAGACAGAAAATAAGAGCTTATTGTCTATCACAAGTTTGTAAAGACCTTTCCCAAAATGGTATCAATTTTAACTCTAGTTATGAAATATGTAGTGCCAGTAATACTTCATTTCACCTTGAATCCACTGTTTTAAGTCCTTATAAGGAATTCTTCAATGACATTAAACTTCTAGATTGCAAGTGTCCTACTTATTATTTTCATTGTTATCTATTTTTTTTAATGCTTAGACCTTCTGGACATTGTGCTAATCATCGTATACTCTAATTTCATTTAAACCCCCAACAACTCTCTGCATTAGGTAGCACCATTCTCATCTTTTTTTTTTTTTTTTTTT
>NW_016803392.1:2155996-2170123 GCF_001698545.2 Rhinopithecus bieti
GGGATGAAGCCCACTTGATCATGATGAATAAGCTTTTTGATGTGCTGCTGAATCCGGTTTGCCAGTATTTTATTGAGAGCACCATTCTCATCTTAAAGAGGTGGACACTGAGGCTTGGGAAGGTAGGAATTTTGCCCAAGGTAACACAGCTAGTAATGGTGAGAGGTGAAGTCGGCTGGGTTTCTGGGTCGGTTTTCTGTCTAGCTAAAGGTTTGTAAACACACCATCAGGGCTCTGTCTAGCTAATCGGGCAGGGGACTTGGAGAACTTTCCAGTCTTCCTAAAGGATTGTAAATGCACCAATCAGTGCCCTGTGTCTAGCTAAAGGTTTGTAAATGCACCACTCAGCACTCTGTAAAAACGGACCCATCAGCAGGATGCGGGGGGAGGAAGGGGCAAATAAGGGAATAAAAACAGGCCGCCAGCGCCAGCAGCAGTAACCAGCTCAGGTCTCCTTCCACTTTGTAGAAAGTTTGTTCTTTTGCTCTTCGGAATGAATCTTGGTGCTGCTCACTGTTTGGGTCCGCACTACCTTTATGAGCTGTAACACTCAACGTGAAGGTCCGCGGCTTCGTTCTTGAAGTCAGCCAGACCAAGAACCCGCAGGAAGGAACCAATTCCAGACACAATGGCAGGATGCCACTAGGATCTGGTTGTCCAGTTCACAGTCCACACTGAAAGCTGGTTTCATCTAGGGCTTAATCAGAAATGAAAAACAGAGGTCTTCCTCAGCAATGGCCCCGTGTCTCTTTTTTCTCTGGTTTGTCTATACTCTCAATTAGCAACAATTCAACTCTCAATGTTCAGGCATTTAAAAAGTTAAGGAAAGGCAAGATGATTATTAATTGATTTTTAGGTAAGAGAAAGAGTGCTTCTCTTTCCAAGACTGAGATCATTTTCCCTAACATAAGAATGATAGCTTTCATTATCGAATGCTTTCACCAAATGGATGACCTGTGTTGCTGCACTGAGTACTCAGGTCACCCTACAAAATATCATCATTCCCATGAGAACCAAGACACAGAAAATTTACGTTACTTTAATATGGCCACTTTGTTCATAAGTGATGGAGCCCGGATTCTGGCCCTGATAGACCTGATTCTGAAGTTGGTGCTTTTAGCCACATTCTCTTTAGTTTTTGCGTGGGGTTCACATATTTTTACATTCACGTTTGTCTTTATTAGATAAGTGCTTTCAAGCTTCACTTTCCTTCACTTTCCTACAGGGTCCAGGACAAAGCAATCCACACCTCAAAGGCTCAGAGTGACCCCTAAGATCTCCTATCCAAGCTGGGAAGAAGGAGGGTACATTTGTGAGCTGAGATGCTAGTAGACCCTTTATTTTATTTTATTTTTTTATTGTCCTGCTGCCTATTGTTTACCAACCCTTTCCTATAGGGACAGCTCATAAATCTTCAAAGGTGTGTGATTAGTTCTTGATTGGATGTATATAGTTTATCAGTGTGCTTTTGTATCTTTTTTGATAAGCATCATCCTGATTTGCATGATTACCTTTGAGAGCATGAGGTTACTAAGAAACCCAGAGGGTTACTTGAAGAATGGAAGTACTATGCAATAACTAGGCTATGATCCATGTTATCTTGTTTACTCTTAGTTGTAAATATTCATCAGCTGGATGGCAGTGCTTTCACTTTATACTGTACAGATTTTAGTGTCCCTGAATTCCTTGAATTTGTGTTGTCTTGGTAAAAAGACATGAGGCAACAAAAGAGGTGCATAAGTGATTGTAACCCAGTTTCCTTCTAAACCTTCCTTCCAAAAACTGCCTCCTCTTGAATGTCTATGTATCTGTTTATTCATTTTTTTCACTCAGTAAATAGCTGTGGAGTACCAGGTACTGAGCTAAACTCCAAGTTTAAAAAAAATCAGTTACGGTTCCAACCTTCATAAAACTTACAGCTTAGTCAATTCACTTGATAAACTTGCCTTCCTAAGGCCTTGAAACACACACACATACACACACACGCACACACACATTTTATAGTGTTTATATTATTTTCATAGTGTTAATTAGTACAATTTACTAAGATTTTTCTATACAAATTATCTCACTTTATCCTCAAAACAACTCAAAAGTTGGAGATTACTGTCAAACAATGTATAGATGAGGAAAATGAGTTTTTAAGGGGGTAAATAACTCACTCAAGTAACACAGTTAGTAAGCGGCAGGGTCAGAATTTTAACCCAGGTCTTAGGCAAAACATTATCATTTCTCTCTCTCTCTCTTTTTTTTTTTTATTTAACTTTTTTTAACTTACACTTTAATTTCTGGGATACACATGCAGAACGTTCAGGTTTGTTACACAGGTACAGGTGAAAACTTGCTGATCATAAAATATTTAGGGACATATAAATGTTACATAGTATAAATTACACGAGGGTTCTCATCTGTTCTAGCAGTGGGATCTGATACTATTTACCAGATTAGAATAAAAATAGGAATTTTGCTTCTTTAAATTCTTTTTGAAGAATTCAAAGATGGGTAATTTTAAAAATTAATTTCTCTCGAAGTCAAACTGGCTAGCCTAAGGCTGATTCAGAATATCCTTTGGTAGTTTTGTTGCTCATGTGGAATAGTTTTAATTGGAATTTGGCTTTTGAACCAGCTGATAATAATCGTTTCATTATACCTTAAATCAAGATCATTCTAGGTGATCTCAATTATTGTTAAAGTGCATGGCATTTATCCAAAGCACATTTACTGTGCATCTACTATAGGAATAGATGTGACATTTTAATAGTGTACAGTTTGGCTGCCGCCACCACACTCATATTCCCACTGATTTGAGAGCTACTATTTTTAATCTTTCTGTATGATTAGTTCTTAAAACATTAGCAAATCCAAATTGTCATCTTCCTGAATACATTCATCTTCCTACTGGCATAAGTGTAATATTTTTTCAAAAACATGTGAAGGATTTTTCCATTACTTCAGAGACTTCTGATCTCTGAAGCATCCATTGGATCCATTCTTTCTCAGCAACCTTTACCCTCAAGCAGTCCCAAACTGTGTATGTGTTCTCCTGATTCCTAGTCCCTTACCTTGTTTTACCTGATTTCTAACTTTCTTTAGTTCTGAATTGCAGTTGCTGTGTTTTTTATGTGTTTCTTCCCATATTTCTATCCCTAGAAATAAAGGGCTTATTTATTCTTGACAGTTGTCAATGCTTTGGTCAACTCTGTGTAACCAAGAGTTACGACTAAAGGGTACCATTTGTTGAGGCCTTATGATGTGCCATGTTGTACACTAGGGAATTACAAACTTAATCTAGTAATTTAAATAATTAATATATGATTTTATAATTATCAAATGTTATTTACTATAAAATATTAAAATTACCATTATTTATGAATTGTACCTTTAACCTACATAGTAACCTGGTGATGGACATATTCACATAATTCCCATTTTACAGATAAGAAAGCAAGGCTAGAGATTAAAGTGATCAAAGTTTTATGATAACCAGCATACGTATAGCACAAGCTTTGTTTTTGAGAATCTCACAGTCTAAATGTAAAGAACTATGTAATTAAGAATTAGTTGACTGTTATTCATAATAAAAATGACAGGAGTTCAGATGAGAGATAATGTTTTTATCTTGGTTTTGGAAAGCTTTTCGGAGGTGACAGAATTGAGTATTGAATGATTGATATGATATATAGGTTTCATTAAAATGTTGCAGATTCATATACATCCTGAACATTTCTTGTTAAATTTATTCTTTCTTATTATAAAATATTTGTGTCTTTTATTGTTAATAACATTATTTCATTCTATTTTTGTCTAACTAGTTATTGCAGGTATATAAGAAATCGATTGCTTTTTGAGTATTTATTTTATAATCAGCAAACCTGGAGCACACTCTTATTAGTTCTATTACTTTTTACATTTAATTCTCTTGAGTTGTCTGAGTAGGCAACACCCCTATAATCTGCAAATTAAGATAACTTTGGTCTCTTCTTTCCAAAATAAATGGCTCTTAATATAAAGATATCAAATGCAGTATGAAATCATTTTGGTAACAGCCAGCATCCTTATATTATTTTGAATTTTAATAGAAGTAATTTGAATTTTACTATTAAATATGATACTGGCTATTGGTTTAGGATGAAATCTTTTATCAAGTTAGGGAAGAGTCTACCTGGTCCTAGGTAACTAAGAGTTTTAAGCAGTAATGGATGTTGAATTTTATTTAAAAAATGTTGTTGGCATCAGATAGGTAAGATGTAGATAGGATATAGTTGTCTGATTGATTTATAGTGGAAAGAATGGCATAAGCAAAAGTGCTGCAGTGAAAATGCACACACAGGTCTGGGTAGATAAATCTGGTAGATTTGTAAAAAGAGGGACATTCATGTTGATGAGAGATGTGAGGAGATCAGAGATGTGAGGAGATCAGAGATGTGGACTTCAGTGGAAACCCTGAATTCCAGGCTGAAGGATTTGGACTCAACTCTATAGAATATATCATGGAAAGACAGTGAAAAATTTTGAAGAGAGGGATGATGTGAACAAAAACATGTTTTGGGGAGCTTAATCTCTCATTTTTGCTCAGAATCCACTGACTACAAATCTTACATGAAGGCCATTGTTAATCATTGGAATGTGAGATAATAAGGAATTAGTCAGACAGTTGCCTAATCGCCAGCTGCTTGGGAAAAGCCTATGCAGGAAACACGTTTATCAATTCCATGAGTATGGGTGTCTATATACCTGACATGTAATATCAAAGCAGAAATAGAAGGCTGACTTCTGTTATATGGAAATGCCAACTTGAACCATAATAGAATGTGATTGATGCAAGGAGAAACTGAAGGGAGGAATACTGGAGTAACTGTAAATATAAAAGGAGACCAGAGAACCAAGGAAAATGAAATAAAGGTGTAACAAGTCAGAAATTAAAAAATGAAAGGTGCTAACAGATGGGAAATCAAAATTTCTTAAATGGACTGAACTAAACTGGAATGGTCTTGAACATAATTCAGTAGAATTTAGCCATGGCTCAGGAGAAAGCTATGGGCTGGAGATACAGGTCTGCAAAGGATTTGAACAACAGCAATAACTCAAATACTGAGAGTTAATGCATTTTCCAAAAGCCAGGGCCAGGTAAATGAGCAGCAAGAGGGTGGAGACAGGAACATTTTTAAAGGTATGACAGAGAGAGAGAGAAAAAAAATACTAAAGAAATATTTTGAGCAAACCAGATAGAAAACATCTGAAGAGGTGGGGAAATTGGGAAGATTGGAAATGGAGAGGGGAAAACGGGACTAGGAGGCAGATGTAGCAGTTAAACTAGGAAAGAAGATGAGTGTATAGAAGTACATAGATATGTGCCCAAATTACGTACATACATATTTTCTGGAAATAGGAAAAGAAAATGGCCTCAAGCTTCTCAGTGAAATAATAGATGGGGTTATTGGCTCAGAAGATAAAACTAGACATGAAGATAGATGTAAAACACAACAGCGTCTATAATGTGAACTTTCCAGAGAATTAATTAGGGGAAGGAAGAATTCCTGAACATTAATTAGGAGCAACTGTCTGAATCTATCAAGGGCTAGTGGTTAGAGAATGAAGTTTACTCAGTGTGTGACTGTCTCCAGCTGTTTTACAGAACACGGTGATCTAGGGTTCATGACTGGCATGGCGAATGCGGTAGAAGTTGGAGGCAGCTAAGGGCTCAAGGTCATAGTAACTCCACCATCAAAGGTCTAATTAAAGAATCAGCCTGGGTAGAAATTCAACAATAATCCAATAGTTTATTATAGATTATATTTATTCATCACTTACTATGTACAAATCAGCAGGAGAGAAATACAAGTAATTGCTGAAATCTTTAACTGTGTACTCCCAATTTAGACACACACAGAAGTCCGGTTCTTGAGCCACCCAACCTCAGCTGTAGTTTAGTTAACCATGATTTATGTTTGAGTGCACTGTATTTTGGCATTGCTATATTTGTGTCCCCGTCCACTGAAGCAAAAAGAAAATTGGGCTAGAAATCAAGAGGTCTAGATTTTTAACCTTAGCTCTGCCCCAGAGCTGTATAATTTGAGGAAGATTATATTAACATTTTGGATCCCAATTACCTCATCCAAAGGAGAATGAAGAGATAGAGGAAGAATGGGGAGACACAGAAAGAGAGAAAAATGGAACAGGAAGAAGTGAGAGAGAGAGAGAGAGAGAGAGATTAAAGTAGATTAAAGATGCCCTCCCAGCTCTAACAATCCAAACTTGTGAACCAGCGAGCATTTTTCATGGCCTTAGAATGCCTTTAACATCCTTTTTGAATGAGATTCTTTTATTCCTCCTTAACGCTTCTCCATGAAAATCCATTAGCTTGTCTCTATTTTCTCCTTTATTTAAAAATCTCCTTTTCCTCCTCCTCCTTCTTTTTCTTCTCCCCCTTGATTTTCTTTAATAAGACATGCTTAAAAGGATTAAGATCATGATTTCTCCAATAGAAATTATTTACACAACCCATGTATTTCATTCTTATCTTCTATTTTCCTCTTCACTATTTTAAAAAGACATAGGTGTGAATCTTATTATATTATTATTATTACAGCATTGATGCTTCTACAATGCCTTATGTATCAAAATTATTATGACTTTGAAGATCTCATTTAGTTAAATTCTTGCTAGAGAGATTAGCAGAATGCTAAAGAGGCCCCTGGATAAAACTTTTACTTCCACAGTTACCTAATGAATGTTGCCATTCTTCAATTAAGAGAGAAAAGGTAAATTTGTTCCAAGTTCCAATTAAGACAAAAAGAAATAGAATGCTTATGCTCAATTCCTTATTAATTAAGGAATCATTGAATGATCAGTCACTGTATTATTATGCATTGGGCAAAATATGTTCTATATCTTCAGGGTTATAGATAAATTGGTGACTACAGGTATATTCCTAAATGTTAAGATTCTCAATGCCTATATGAAGACACAGAAACAGAATTTATTTAACCTACAAATTGAAAAGATCTAACCAAGACAAAATAAGACCAAGGACTTAAATGGGTTTTTTTAAATGTTTATATCAATGTATTTATTTATACCTTTTTTATACATGCTCTTCTCCAAAACAAAAGACTTGAATCTGACTTTAAAAAGGTAGTAACACAAAATACAGCATGATTCTATAAGTCTAGTATTCCTATGCTTATACTGAAATATGTTAACAATGATTATCTGAGTGATAGGCTAATCTCTAATTTTCTTGAAAAAAATTGTCTATCTGCATTCTCAAAACTTCTCAAAAATAAACACTTCTCAACAATATGATATAAATAATACATATAAATGATAAAAGAAAAGAGCAATAACAAAATGCTTGAAGTCAAATTGAGATTAATATTTGGAATGCATGCTCAGAAGTTATATATACTTGTTAGATGCCCACCACAAATTCGATCCTGAGTTTTCTAGCATTCATTGCAAAAAGGGAAACACATCAATTTCATAATCCAAAAGATGCATAAGGTTAAAATCCCCCATCAACTTCTCAAGAAAGGTATACTTAATTCTGTTGTTGATACTTGGGAAACATCCTACACCTGAATTACATTAAGCAATGTGAGAAATAATAACTCTAGCAGCATTCTTCTAGAAAATACAGTGATAACCTCATAGATTGGTCTATATAGCTTTCAATTCAGGTTAATAGAATTTTATCAAAGAAGAATGTAGTATAAATCAATTGCCTGGAGGGTTAGTATGATGCCTGTAACACATTGGACAAACCTGATGATATTTCAACCAGATCTAGAGTTTAAAGTGCCTAGAAAAATGGACATACTGCATATCTCTCAAGCAATCCTCCATAAATATTATTTCTTTTATTCAAATTTTAGTGCATAAACAATCATGAATTTGTTATTTTCCTTCCTGGCAAGGTTTGAGAATGCAATAATAAGATTAGTTCATACATACCCATATTTTGTTCATCGATTAAGTTTTATACCCTTTATAAAACTGAAAGATCTTGGCAAGAATGAATCCATCAATAGATGGCCATCCCATCCTTCTCAAAGGTCATTAGGAGGACCTGGGTAGAGCACAATGTTCTTCTAACAAAGCGATGTTCTATTTATTTTAACATTCCTTTTTTTTTTTTTTAAGACAGAGTCTCACTCTGTCACCCAGGCTGGAGTGCAGTGGGGTGATCTCGGCTCGCTGCATCCCCTGCTTCCCAGGTTCAGGTGATTCTCCTGCCTCAGCCTCCCGAGTAGCTGTGATTACAGGAGTGCACCACCATGCCCTGCTAATTTTTTTGTATTTCTAGTACAGATGGGGTTTCACCATGTTGGTCAGACTGGTCTTGAACTCCTGACTTCAAGTGATCTGCCCATCTCGGCTACTTTAACACTCTTAAATGAGGGTCTGGCTTTATTTTGAATATGCAAACTCACAAACTGAGTGTTAGATATTTTTTAAAATTCAAACTCAACATTACACCTCACACAGCTTCCCCTAATGTTAAATTCTTACATAATCATGGTATCTTTGGCAAAACTTAGAAATTAAGCTTGTTACAATACTGTCAACTAAACTACAGACTTTATTTGTATTTCATCAGTTTTCCATTAATGCTGTTTTTCTGTTTAAGGATCTGCTTCAGGATACTACACTGCATCTAGTCAGCATGCCATCTTGCTCTCCTCTAGACTGTGACAATTTCTCAGTCTTTTTTTTTTTTAAGTTTGAAGAGCCGGGTCAGATACTTTGTAGAATGCTCCTCAATTTAGGTTTGTCTGATGTTAGTTCATGATTAAATTGGGGTTACGAGTTTTGGGGAAACATACCAGAGAGGTGAAGTGCCTTTTTAATTACATCATATCATAATGGGCACATATTATCAACATAATTTATCATTAGTGACGTTACTGGCTTAAGGTGGGGTCTATCATGTCTCTTCACTCTAACGTTACCATTTTTTCTTTTCATACTCTATGCTTTGGAAGTGAAATTAACTCTAGCCCACATTCAAGAGAAAAGGAATTAAGCTTTGCTTTCTAGAGGTATATTACTTGGGATTATTGTGTATGAAAGATTTGCCCCTTATCGTCCATTTATTTCTTATTCAGCCCTTTATTTATTAGTATGGATTCACGGATTATTTTAAATTCACCAGATTTTAATTCAGTGCTATAGTTGTTTATTTTATTGCTCAAATTTCTTCAGATTTGACCACTGGAAGCTCTATCAGGTTGGCTACTATATCTTTTTGACATCCGTCTTTGTTCCTTTTCTCTTTTCTTTTGTCCTTTTTTTTTTAAAAAGTACTTTCTTTCGTCCTGGTACTACAAGATACTTTAGGCTCATCTTACATTTTCCCTGTCCCAGCCCCTAACTAAGCCATATCTCTAGGGCCCTTTCCTAACTCACTAATTTTTAATTCATAAACTCTGAATCTTAAAATGAGTTTTATTTTTACTTAAGTGTCTGAAGGCTAGTGAAAATTTGCAGATGATTCATTTTATGTATATGGATTTTCCCTTGCTCTTTTAACTTTTACAGGTTCAGAAATCATGTCAGATACGCACTTGAATAACTTACTAGTTATTAGAAAGCTTATTGTTATGGTTTTAACCAGACATAAGACGACGAGCTGTCATCAGCTCAAGATCTGAAATGCTGAATATTATTCCTGTTCAATCAGATCTTTTGTGATCAGAAATAATTTAATTAAGTTCTAATCTAAGAAATAGTGCAATGGCAATTTATGTTTTTGAATCAAATGGAAGAGATTAATGTAAATTTCTTGGCTTGCAATTTCTAAATATATTTTCTAGTTTATCTGGTCTGAAATATGTTACCAACATTGTTGAACTCTGGACAGCTGGCTAAATGCAAGCTATTTTCCCCCGTGAGCGATATGCTCCGGGAATCACTCTGCGGATAGATTTATAACACTTTGCTGTGATCAGGAGAAAGTAGGTTTGTCTAACATATGCTATACACAATCCAGGCACAACTAGGAAAAGCAACAATTTATTGCCACTTTTTTGATCTTATGAATACAAAAAGGACAGAAAGCAGATTGTCAAGGTGGAAAAAGACACACTATATAGTGCTGTTTTAGGAGATCATATTTTTTCTGAAACATCTCTTTGTTTAATCCATTTCTTGCTTTAAAATATGAGGGTAATTTTCCTGATAAATTGAATTTGCTTCTCTAACTTCTACATCAAAATAACTCACAGTACAACATCCTAATATTTAAAAGTTAGGAAAAAAATCTTTTTCTTGGCCAGGCGCGGTGGCTCAAGCCTGTAATCCCAGCACTTTGGGAGGCCGAGATGGGCGGATCACGAGGTCAGGAGATCGAGACCATCCTGGCTAACACGGTGAAACCCCGTCTCTACTAAAAAAATACAAAAAATTAGCCGGGCGAGATGGCGGGCGCCTGTAGTCCCAGCTACTTGGGAGGCTGAGGCGAGAGAATGGCGTAAACCCGGGAGGCGGAGCTTGCAGTGAGCTGAGATCCGGCCACTGCACTCCAGCCTGGGCGACAGAGCGAGACTCCGTCTCAAAAAAAAAAAAAAAAAAAAAAAAAATTTTCTTAATAACCTTATTGTCTCCATGATGCAATATTTTCTGAGTTAGTGCTATAATGTGTTATTTTTCATGATGAGTTGCTTTGGTAAATGGTCAAAAATCAGTAGTTTCACTGTCACATTTCTTGGTTTTAATGAACCATACACTACTAAGAGACATAAACTGGTGTATATAACAGTACAAATATGTTGGAGAAGGAACTAATTCATGCTTATGTTTGAACATAGAGAACCAGTCTGGCCTTAAAAATATAATTCATCAAAACCTTTGTTTCAACATTTCTGCTTTTGCATTATTAAAAGGAATTTCTGATAACCTCATGTCCTTTATAGTCTGAAGGGGCCACACTGGTCAGATTTCCACTCTACTTTATCATTCACAATGTCTTTTAGCTCCATGGAAATGAGCAAAATAGATATAGGAGAAAAAGTGGGTTCCAATAATAATTATGATAATATTCACCAGGTGTTATACTGTTACAAATTGCTCCCATACGCTGACTCAGAAACAGCTTCTTTGGTTTCATTTCAAACACCTAAGTGCTTTCACTAGTAGGAGCACTAGAGCCGTGAGCAAGGATGAATTGCCAGGTCATCTTCATACATTCAAGTCATCTGAGGATTTTGAGGAAAGATAGCTCTCCCGTGACCCAGAAGACCTCTGTGAATTGCATTTAGTCAGAGATACTGGAAAATAAAAGACAAACAAATATAGTAGGGGGTTGATGGGATGGCAGCAACTTCATTAAAGAACTAAAACTTAAGAATGGCCTAAATATAAGAATATTAAAAAGTCATAGTTTCTTCTATTGCTTCCAGTTTTATTTATTAGGTGCAAAGAGCCCCAGGAGAGGGAAAATACTGTGCATAGAACAGGATGCAGAGATCTCATGAGTAGCCAAGTTTCACCTAAACTCCCCTATTCCAAGAGTAGCAACTTCAACCAAAGATACACTTTGTATGACAGAAGTATTTTCAAAATCAGAAGGATGCTGAGAGATTCTCCCATTTTACAAATGATGGAACAAGAGTTACGAACTTGTCCCAGCTCCCTCAGATTAAATGTCCTCTTCTACTTTTAGAGCCTCCACAAAAGGATAACTGAATTATTTCCTCTGTAACCCCTACCAGCGCATATTATTGTAAACTATCATGATATTTCTCCTAACACCTAGTAAGACTCACTCATACTGTAGTTTATTCTGTTTCTCCTAAGAAATAGAATAAAACAATATACATATATTCTTGTTTGTGCATCTTTCTCTCTCAAAAACAGTCTTGAACTAAGATGTGATTTGGAAGAATCCATTTTAGAGCAGACAAAAAAACCTTATTCACACACTCCATTAACCCTTCTTTTCAAGAAGGTCCTTCCTTCACTCCACTGAAGCTGAAGATTTCTTTTACAGACTGTACTCCTACAAGAATATTGTTGTCTTTAAATTTTAACAGGAACCTTTTATTTATGCTGACTTTGATAATCAAGACTATCTGAAATGTATCAAAAATACCTAATTTTAAATTTTTTTCACAGCTTTCCTGAGAATTGCTATGCAGAAATGACAACATTAAACTCATAAAACAATGGAAATTAAGACTTTGCAGGGGAAAAGGACCTTTGGAAAACTCTTTGAAACTGCTTCAGAACAGAGAATGTTTGGAAAGAATTTATCTCTGGATAACAATGTAACACAATTGTTGTGCAAAGTCTTAATTATGAAAGTTAGATTTCCCTTATCAGGAATGTGTAAACTAATGAATCCAGTTATTAGTTCACACATTAGACCATATGTCACCTGCAATAGAAAAGAAGATTTTTTCCCCTCTAGGGAGAATAAGCCAAGTTATAGAAAATATTTTTAAAACTATATATTTGTTAAGCATTAAACAAATACAGTTCAGAGAGGACCTCTCTAGTACACCTACATACTGTCGGTATACAATGAAGGTATGATTCTCCAATTACCTTATAGAAAAGAATCACATAGCATGCAGTTGCCAAATTATTGAGGTATCCAAAAGTAGTTACGTAACACTTTTGATGTCTATTTATTTATTTATATTGCTTTTTAAATATTTTATTTTATTTTATTTTATTTTAAGTTCCAGGATACATGTACAGGATGTGCAGGGTTGTTCCATAAGTAAATATGTGCCATCGCCTAGGTAATAAGCCATGCATGCATTAGCTATTTATCCTGATGTTCTCTCTCCCTCCACTGCCCCGACAGGCCCCAGTGTGTGTTTTTCCCCACCATGGGTCCATTTGTTCTCATTGTTCAGCTCCCACTTGTGAGTGAGAACATAACAGTGTTTGTTTTTCTGTTTCTGAATTAATTTGCTGAGGATGTTGGGTTCCAGCTCTATCTACGGCCCTGCAAAGTATATGATCGCTCCTTTTTATGGCTGCATAGTATTCCACTGTGTATATATGTAACATATTTTCTTTATCTAGTCTATCACTGATGGGCATGTGGGTTGATTTCATGTCTTTGTTATTGTAAATAGTGCTGAAATGAAAATACATGTGCATGTATCTTTATAATAGAATGATTTATACTGCTTTGGGTATCTACCCAGTAATGGGAAGTAATGGAACTGCTGAGTCAAATGGTATTTCTATTTCTAGGTCTTTGGGGAATCTCCACACTGTCTTCCACAATGGGTGAACTAATTTATATTCCCACCAACAGTGTAAAAGTGTTTTCTCCACAGCCACACCAGCATCTATTGTTTCTTGACTGTTTAATAATCGCCATTCTGACTGGCATGGCATGATACATTATCTCATTGTGGTTTTGATTTGCATTTCTTCAGTGATCAGTGATGTTGAGCTTCTTTCTACATGTTTATTGGCCACATAAATGTCTTCTTTTGAGAACTGTTTATGTCCTTTTCCCACCTTTTAATGGGGTTGTTTGTTTTTTTTCTTGTAAATTTTTTTAAGTTTCTTGTAGATTCTGGATATTAGACCTTGGTCAGATGGGTAGATTGCAAAAATTTTCTCCCATTCTGTAGGTTGTCTTTTCACTCTGATGAGTTTCTGTTGCTGTGCAGAAGCTCTTTAGTTGAATTAGATTCCATCTGTCAATTTTTGTTTTTGTTGCAATTGCTTTTGTCATTACCTTTATAATAATCTTTACCTGTGCCTATGTCCTGAATAGTATTGCCTAGATTTTATCCTAGAGTTTTTATAGTTTTAGGTTTTACACTTAAGTCTTTAGTCCTTCTTGAGTTAATTTTTGCATAAGGTGTAAGGAGCAGGTTCAATTTCAATTTTCTGCATATGGCTAGCCAGTTTTCCCAGCATCATTTATTAAGTAGGGAATCCTTTCCCCATTGCTTTTGTCAGATTTGTTGAAAATCAGATGGTTGTAGATGTACAGTCTTATTTCTGAGATCTCTATTCTGTTTCATTGGTCTATGTTTCTGTTTTTATACCAGTACTATGGTGTTTTGATTACATTAGCCTTGTAGAATTGTTTGTTTGAAGTTGGGTAACCTGAACCCTCTAGCTTTTTTTTTTTTTTTTTTTTTTTTTTTTTTT
>NW_016803392.1:2170301-2200616 GCF_001698545.2 Rhinopithecus bieti
GCTTAGGATTGTCTTGGCTATATGAGGTCTTTTTTGGTTCCATTTGAATTTTAAAGTAGTTTTTTTTCTAATTCTGTCAGACTGTCAATAGTAGTTTAATGGGAATAGCATTGAATCTATAAACTACTTTGGGCAGTATGGCCATTTTCATCACACTGATTCTTCCTATCCATGAGCATGGAATGTTTTTTTCATTTGTTTGTGTCCTCTCTGATTTCCCTGAGCAGTAGTTTGTAGTTCTCCTTGAAGAGGTCCTTCACTTCCCTTGTTAGCTGTGTTCCTAGGTGTTTTATTCTCTTTGTAGCAATTGTGAATGGGAGTTCATTCATGATTTGACTTTCTGCTTGGTTATTGTTGGTGTATAAGAATGCTTGTGATTTTTATACATTGATTTTATATTCAGAGACTTTGCTGAAGTTGCTTATCAGCTTACGAAGCTTTTGGGCTGAAATAATGGAGTTTTCTAGATATAGGATCGTGTCATCTGCAAACAGAGACAGTTTGACTTCCTCTCTTCCTATATGAATACACTTTATTTCTTTCTCTTCCTGATTGTCCTGACCAGAACTTCCAATACTATATTGAACAGGAGTGGTGAGAGAAGGCATCCTTTTTTGTGCCAGTTTTCAAGGGGAATGCTTCCAACTTTTGCCCATTAAGTATGATATTGGCTGTAGATTTGTCATAAATGGCTCTAATAGTTTGAGACGTGTTCCATCAATCCCTAGTTTATTGAGTTTTTAACATGAAGGGATATTGAATTTTATTGAAGATTTTTTCTGCATCTATTGAGATAATCATGTGGTTTTTGTCTTTAGTTCTGTTTACGTGATTAATTATATTTATTGATTTGTGTATGTAGAACCAGCTTTGCATTCTGGGAATGAAACCAATTTCATTGTGGTGAATAGGTTTTTTGATGTGCTGCTGGATTCAGTTTGCCAGTACTTTATTGAGGATTTTTGCATCGATGTTCATCAGGGATATTGCCCTGAAGCTTTCTTTTTTTGTAGTATCTCTGCCAGGTTTTGGTATCAGGATGATCCTGGCCTCATGGAATGAGTTGGAATTCCTTTTTTTCAATCGTTTGGAATAGTTTCAAAAGAAATGGTACCGGTTTCTCTTTGTACCTCTGGTAGAATTCAGCTGTAAATCTGTCTGGTCCTGGGCTTTTTTTTGGTTGGTAGGCAATTTATTACTGCTTCAATTTCAGAACTTATTATTGGTCTATTCAGGAATTCAACTTCTTCGTGGTTCGGTCTTGGGAGGGTGTATGTATCCAGGAATTTATCTATTTCTTCTAGATTTTCTAGTTTATTTCCATAGAGGTGTTTATACTATTTGAAATGGTTGTTTGTGTTTCTGTGGGATCAGTGGTGATATCCCCTTTATCATTTTTTATTGCATCTATTTGGTTCTTCTCTCTTTTCTTCTTTATTAGTCTAGCTAGCAGTCTATCTACTTCATTAATTTTTTAAAAAAACAGCTTCTGGATTTATTGTTTTTTTGAAGGGTCATTTGTGTCTCTATCTCCTTCAGTTCCACTCAGCTCTTGGTTATTTCTTGTCTTCTTGCTAGCTTTGGGGTTTGTTTGCTCTTAGTTCTCTAGTTCTTTTAGTTTTGATGTTAGGGTGTCAATCTGAGATCTTTCTAGCTTTTTAATGTGGACATTTGGTGCTATAAATTTCCCTCTTAATACCGCGTTAGCTGCATCCCAGAGATTCTTGTACATTGTCTCCTTGTTCTCACTGGTTTCAAGGAACTTCTTGATTTCTTCCTTAATTTCATTATTTACCCAGGAGTCATTCAGGAGCAGGTTATTCAATTTCCATGTAGCTGTGTGGTTTTGAATTAGTTTCCTAATCTTGAGTTCTAATTTGATTATGCTGTGGTCTGAAAGATTGTCATGACTTCAGTTCTTTTGCATTTGCTGAGGAGTGTCCTACTTCCAATTATGTGACTCATTTTACAATAAGTGACATGTGGTACCAAGGAAAATGTATATTCTGTTGTTTTGGCATAGAGAGTTCTGTAGTATCTATCAGGTCCACTTGATCCAGAGCTGAGTTCAAATCCTGAATATTCTTGTTAATTGTCTGTTTCAATGACTTATTATTGACAGTAGAGTGTTAAAGTCTTCCACTGTTATTGTGTGGAAGTCTCTTTGTAGTTCTCTAACAATTTGTTTTATGAATCTGGGTGCTCCTGTATTGGGTGTATATATACTTAGAATAGTTAGCTCTTCTGGTTGAATTGATCTTTACCATTCTCTAATGCCTTTCTTTGCATTTTTTGATGTTTGTTGATTTAAAGTCTGTTTTATCAGAGACTAGGACTGCAACACCTGCTTTGCTTTTGCTTTCCATTTGCTTGGTAAATTTCCCTCCATCCCTTTATTTTGAGCCTGTGTGTGTCTTTGCTGGTAAGATGAGTCTGCTAAATATAGCACACCAGTGGGTCTTGACTCTTTATTCAGCTTGCCATTCTGTGTCTTTTAATTGGTGCATTTAGCCCATTTACATTTAAGGTTAATATTTTTATGTGCAAATTTGATCCTGTCATCATGATGCTAGCTGGTTATTTTGCAGACTTGTTGATGTAGTTGCTTCATGGTGTCATTGGTCTTTGCACTTCAGTGTGTTTTTGCAGTGACTGGTAACAGTTTTTCTTTTCCATATTTAGCACTTCATTCAGGAGTTCTTGCAAGGCAGGCATGGTGGTGATAAATTCCCTCAGCCTTTTGCTTATCTGAAAAGGAATCTATTTCTGCCTTAAAGGATTTTACTTCTTCACTTATAAAATGAAGTGAAGTTTGGCTGGATATGAAATTCTGGGTTGAAATTTTTTTCTTTAAGAATGTTGAATATTGAACCCCAGTCTCTTCTGGCTTTTAGAGTTTCTGCTGAGAAGGTCCACTGTTAGTCTAATGGGCTTCCCTTTATAGGTGACCTGGCTTTTGTCTCTGGCTGCCCTTAACATCTTTTCCTTCATTTTGACCTTGGAGAATCTGGTGATTATATGTCTTGGAATTAATCTTCTCATGGAGTATCTCACTAGGTTTCTCTGGATTTTCTGAATTTGAATGTTGGCCTGTCTTGTTAGGTTGGGGTATTCTCCTGGATGATACCCTAAAGTGTGTTTTCCATCTTGGTTCCATTCTCCCTGTCTCTTTCAGGTATCCCAATCAGTCATAGGTTTGGTCTTTTTACATAATCCCATAGTTCTAGGAGGTTTTGTTCATTCTCTTTCATTGTTTTTTCTCTAATCTCATTTGCCTGTCCTACTTCAGCAAGCTGTGAAATTCTTTCTTCCACTTCGTCAATTCAGCTATTGATAGTCATGGTTGCACTGTGAAGTTTCGTGCCGTGTTTTTCAGCTCCATTGGGTAATTTAGATTCCTCTTTAAACTGGTTATTCTGGTTAACAGCTCCTATAATGTTTTATCATGGTTCTTAGCTTCTTTGCATTGGGTTAGAATATGCTCCTTTAGCTCAGTGAGGTTCATTACTACCCTCCTTCTGAAGCCTATTTCTGTCAATTAATCTATATCACCCTCTGCCCAATCCTTTGCTCTTGCTGGAGAGGTGCTGGGATCATTTGGAGAAGAAGAAACACTCTGGCTATTTGAGTTTTCAGCATTTTTTTATTGATTCTCTCTCATCTTCATGAGTTCATATGGCTTCAATCTTTGAGGCTGCTGGTCTTTGGATTGGGGTTTTGTGGGAGATTTTTTGTTGATGCTGTTTCGTTTTCTGTTTGTTTTTCTTTTAACAGTCAGACCCCCATTCCATAGGACTGAGGTGGTTTGCTGGGGGTCCATCCAGACCCTATTCACTAGGGTCCCTCCTGTGCCTGGAGGTGTCACCAGTGGAGGCTGCAGAATAGCAAACATGGCTGCCTGCGCCTTCCTCTGGGATCTCTGTACCAGAGGTGCACCGACTTGATGCCAGTGGGAATGCTCCTGTATAAAGCGTCCAGTGACCCCTGTTGGGGGTCTCATGCAGTCAACAGGCAAAAGATCTGGGACCGCTTAACAAAACACTCTAGCTGCCCCTTGTCAGAAGAGGTGTGCTGTGCTGGGGGAAATCCCACTCATCCGGACTGCCTGGAATCTTCTGAGCCAGCAGGGGAATGACTAAGTGGATTTGTGGAAACTGTAGCCGTACCTCCCTCTAGGGGCTCATTCCTAGGGAGATCAGAGTTCTGTCCCTAAACCCCTGGCTGGAGTTGCTGAAATTCCTGAAGGGAGGCCTTGTCTGGTGAGGAAGGATGGGTCAGGGTCCAGCCTAAATAGGCAGTCTGGCCATAATCTGCCATGGCCACTGTACTGCACTGTGGGTATCTCCCCCTGGGTCCAAATCGTCCAATCTCCCCAGCACCAGCAGGGGAAAAAATAGCCGACTGGAGCTGCAGTGATGGCAGCCGCCCCTCCCGCCAGGGATCTCAGTCATCTTAAGCAGCAGGCAATCCTTCCCCTCGGGAACTCAGTAGTCTTAGGCAGTTTGCTGCCAAGTGGCTGCGGAGAATCTGCACAGCTCTATGCTTGGGACCCAAGGCCCTAGTGGCGTGGGCTCATGAGAGGGATCTCCTGATCTGCAGGCTGCACAGATTCATGAAAAAAAGTGTGGTTTTCCCGGCGAGGTAGCATGATCATTCACTGCCTCCTTTGGCTGGGGGTGGGAGCTCCCCTTGCCCTGTGTGGCTCCCAGGTGGGTTGTCACATAAGCCTGCTTTTCCTTACTCTCCATGGGTCGCACCAACCACCTGGTCAGTCCCAATGAGAGAACCTGGACACCTCAGTTGCTGGTGCAGTATTCACTGACTGTTTTCATTCTTCTCAGCAGGAGCCTCCATTTGCAGCTATTTTGAGTTGGCCATGGTGGTCCCTCCCTCCTAATTTCTTTTGATGTCTTTTCTCATCCAGATTCAGAGATATTGAGAAGAACATCTTATTGACTAAAAGAATGACTTTGGAGCATTGTGGGCATTATTTCTCTCTTTGTCACTTTCTTTCTAGCAAAAGTTTAGTATCTGGCATTACACAGCTGATGCTAATTGAATGCTCAAGATGATGTGTCAAGCCTTTTTGGCAACTTTGATAAAGAGTTCTTTAGGTGCTGTCATTGCTTCATAGTCCCAGAGCTGGAGAAGTCCTTGGGTGTCATCCAGTTCAGTCATCTCTTTTCCCAGATAAGAAACTCAGTAGAGACAAATTGAGTACTCGCACAGGACATCCAGCTTGTTAATGGTAGAGCGTCAAAGAAAACCCAGATCTTCCAACTCACACCCTAGTGCTCTCTGACTACAGTTCACCAAAGCTGCCCCTTGGGCCTCTGAGTGGGAGGTGTGGAGAACTTATAGTTCAAAGTTATGGTGGCATGTTAGCACCATGTCAAACTCAATGTACTGTAATCCCAGACACTGGAAGAGTGAAATAAGGCTGGGGTCCCATAATAAGAGTGCAACAGCACTAGGGAGTGCTCTCTGGGAGATCACATGGAACCCCATGGAGACGGGGAAAATGAAACAATTTCTTGGCTTCGGGAACATGTGACCAATTGTTCTCCTCTTTTTTGGTCTGGTTCCTTTATACTTGAAGCTGCTAAGGTCTTGAGTAAGGCCTTTAATGGTTACATTTCAGAGCCTTAAACAACAAAAGCTACTATTGAGTACCTGTTATATGTCAGAAACTATGTTAAACTTTAACTGCCTTATGTAATTTCATCACCACAAAATTCCTGTGTAGAAGATATTATTGCTATTATCTCCAGGCTGTACTTCCAAACTTCCATTCTGAGCTGCTTTCCAAGAGCTTCATATCTAGTTTTTGCCTCTCTGTCTAGCAGCTATACTGTGTTTGGCTCTTCATTCTGGCTGTACCATGGACAATCATACTAAGGACTAATATCCTTCAAATCTATTTCTTACTCAAGCTCCAAAAACCTTTCACTGGTCTGGTCTTCAGACTAGATTGAAGCTTCAGACCATCCTGGAAATAAAATCTGCTGGTCTTGGACCTAGAGCCTCTGCTGTGAAGCTCCCTCTCTCTGAGAGCTAGGAAAACCCACTTATCCCACCAGCCTTTGCAATCCCTCATATAGTTGTGATTCAATGTTAATTTGTCAACTATTAAATTCTGTCTATTCAGGTAGTGATACGATGTGACAGTACAAAGTTCACTAGCTTAAAAGTTGTTCTTCTGGGTTTGAGATTCCCTTAAGTCCAAAACTAGCTATTTGACCAAAGTTCTCAAAATACTTCATGTTATTTTGCTCTTTTGTGACATTGCTCATACTATTCTCTCTACTTAGATTCCCTTTCTTCCTTTATTTATCTGGGAATGTTACACTCATCTTTCAAGCTTCAGCTCAAATATCTATATTGTTGAGACTTTCCCAAGCACTCAGTTCCTTTCCCACTGCTGATAGGCTGTATGTGTAGAGGAAGAAAAGAAATTTTAAAAATACGGAGTTCTAAACTTACCAGGAACCTTAGAGATCATTTAATCAAGATTTCTAAATTTTTTGATGCAGAACAGAAATTAGGACTCAGGTTTCCTTACTTCTAATCCAAGGTTGTCTTCCTCACACTAGATTGTGGCTGTATTAAATTGTGAGTTTAATATTCTATATGCAGAGAAGATGCATATGGTTTGTGACCTCAGGACCCCCCAATACTGCAGTGTGTAGAACAATAACTGCTCTTGATAACGAGGTTGAGATGAGCATTCCACTTTGTGTTTCTGAACTGAGGCATATTAATGGAGTGGACTGAATGTTAGATTAATATTATAAGAAAGGGGCAGCATAGCCTGCCTGCCCAAGAATATGTGCAGCATTGAAGAATGAGGGAAAAGAAATAGGACCAATGAGGACAGAGATAGTTCCATAAGAAAAACAATGACAAATTCATCTTTTGAATTAACACATAAAAGAAGGATCTTTAGCACACTAGTTCCTCTATGGCTAGCAGTTAAATGTCTACCTGTAGTTAGAAAAAGTATTCACTGGACAGTAAAGTGACCAGCAATGTTTGAGAAAATAAAAAGCTGTTTAAAAGGAATAATAGCTTCAAACAGGCAGTAAAAAGTTCAGAGAACTCATCAACAAAACGAAAGCAAGCAACTTGCTAAAGACAATTCATTCTAAATGTATCTTTGTCTCCAGAGGGCAAAATATTGAGAGCAAATTCTCCAACAATTGAATTTTTGGTAATGGAATGTAAGCACATCAGCCCACCAGGACAAATAACTCAACAAATAGGAGAACAGGAAAAAAATAACTGTGCCCTTCAGAAACGCATTTTTTAACTTTAGGTAGCAGGAGTTGAGAGATTTCTTGATGAAAAATGCCTGAAGTCCTGCTATCGCATTAGCCTTTACGGTTGGAAATTGGAGGATTCACTAAAAGCACCCAGAGATCAAAGCAGAAGGTGAATGCCCTGAGTCTGATAGAGTGTCAGACACATGAGGAGAAGCAAAGGCACATTTTCTATGAATGCCAAGTGCATGTTCCATAGGATAAAAGGAGGACAGCTGTTTGTTGTCCCCTGATGGGGTTATCTTGACAAACTTTTTCTTGGCAGTTGTTTCATCTTTACTGCATGAGATAAAAATAGTAATATCTGTTAGGGCTGTACAGTTTTTTTAAATGCCTCAAATTACATGACTTTTAATAGCCTGTGCTCACAATTACCTTGTGAGTTAATGCATTTTTATTGTCTGAGCTGATCTGTAGCAAGTCATAACCCCTTCTAATTTGTCCCCAGCTGTCACCCACTTCCATGGGATCCTAGCCCTGTTCCTTCCTGTTAAGCTAAGGCCTAACTTGGTCTCTGACCCTTGACTCTTGACTCCCCTTTTCTGACCTGCCTCTGCCCTTTGAACTTTTAAAAATGCTCATGGATCACAGCCAAACACTCCAAAGACTTGAAATCAGCCATCTAGTTCTTTATGCTTTTCATGCCTCCTCTCTGGAAATTCTCTCTTAAACCCCAGCAGTGGGTGGGAAATAAACCCTAGTAATTCCATGATTGGGCAATATTCTAGCTGGGCTTATATTTTAGGTAAGGAAACCAAATATGTTTTTGTTTTTTTAAATCAATATCACGTACCTCATAAATAGATGAGTTACAACCCAGATTAAGCCTATCTTCCTTCTTTTATGTGTTAATTCAAAAGATGAATTTGTCATTGTTTTTCTTATGGAACTATCTCTGTCCTCATTGGTCCTATTTCTTTTCCCTCATTCTTCAATGCTGCACATATTCTTGGGCAGGCAGGCTATGCTGCCCCTTTCTTATAATATGGCTATCAAGAGGCTAGCCATCGGCCATCTTTTTTTTTCTTTTTATTCACCCTTCATGTATCTCTCAATAACAAATTCTATTTCAGTGTAGTTAATTGTATCTCCTCTAAAGAATTCAAGACTGGAGCTGTCTCCTACTTACTAACTCTGTAGTTGTAGAGACAGTGCCATAGGTTGGGTTGTTTTGGCTTGGTACAAGTTAATGTAAAGATAAGATAGAGTTAGACAGTAAATCTACAAATACACATGACTTCTGGTAAATTCTCTAAAAGGGATTCAATTGGAGGCAATAAGGATTAAGTCACTAGAATGTGGGATGCATAATTATCACCACTTCTAGAGAAGCAATTAAAACACATGTCCTTAGATATCTGGATTTTAGTGTCTTTGACACATGCCGAGAGTAATATGCTTCCTAGATATCTCATTGATGAAGCCTAAATGTGATACCCAGAATAGATGCAGTCACTGTGGTTGTGGAAGTTAGCTATGACTAGTATTCTGAAAATCTTGAGTTTGGTCTAAAACCTGGACCCAAGTTGTCTCCACAGTGTATAACATAGACTAGATATATTTTTTATTTTTATTTCCCTTTCTGTTAGGTACTTTTCTATCAATTAGTTTGTAATACTAACAAAATTGTGGATGTATTTGATTTCAGCTTCTCTTCATCTTCCTTTGTCAGTTCCTTGCTCTAATTTGCCTTCACCCCAGTTCCCCAGGTGACCACCTCCCTCCTGCTGCCTATGGTTGTGCAGTCTCCTGTGATGGACCTTCCTGATGATGCTCACTCTCTTAGGGCAATATCCCAGGTTCTGGACTTTTCTCACCTATAGATAAAAAAGAAAATTTCCACTGTCCCATTTCCTTTGGCTCTCTATTAGGCAATGTTAAACTAATTGATTCATTTGAGTGTCTAGAGCTCATAATAAGTAAATGTGATATATCCTTTCTAGGGGAACTAATATTTCAATAGGAAATTTCCAAAAGCATGACATCTTAAACAAATTAATCTCTAGTGATGCGAATGTCAAGCCCTCTGGCAAGTGGTTGGATCAATGGGATCCTTCTCTTGCCCAAAATACAGACACTCTGCCTAATCATAAGGCAGGTCATGATTTTGACCAACAAATCTGTTCTTACTGTTTCATTTAATGTGGAGATTTTAAGGTGAGAGTATGTGCACTGACTTAAATTTTATTTTCATAGGACCTCCAGTGGGGTGCCGGCCTGAGCATGGGCCTGAGCAGCCTGGCAGCTGGCTGTGCCATCAGCTTCATGGGGGGAGCCAGTGTGCAGGGCACCGCCCAGCAGCCCCGACTATTCGTGGGCATGATTCTGATACTCGTCTTTGCCGAGGTGCTCAGACTCTATAGTCTCTGATCAATCCTTCCCAACTGTAGCCCAAATTCTACTTTGGATCTCAGAATATAGCAAGAAAATGTAATGATCCTACCTTAATAAGCAGTTCACAGTTTAGTTGGAGGAGATAGATGAAGAAATCAACAATTATACACAGGATGATGAATGTTAATGATAGAGATATGAATACAGTAACAAAGAAATGCAAAGAAGGGGCAAACCTGGGATGTGGTACTAAAGCAGAGAGCTGACTCTTTAAAGATAAATAAATTGGTCTGGCAAATAAGGGAGAAAAAAACATTTTGGGACAGAGAAAACAGCAGGACAAAAGTGAAGAAGCATGACAGAGCAAAATATTCTTGAGAAGCTGCAACGGGGTGTATGTGTGCCCATGTTTGTATATGTATGTGTATCTTGTGTATCTTGCAGGGGAAGTTGGGAAGGATTGATCAGTGATAAAATTTAAAAAGTGATCGAGGGTTTCATCATGGTGGGTAGGTGTTGCATATTAAACAACTTTAACTTTGCCTTGAAAACTAGGATGACCCCTTAGGATGATTTTAAGCAAGAAAGTGATGGATTCGCATTTATATAGCTTATGTTACTTTATGGCTTCACCCTTCTATGTGCTACCTATATCCTCCCAAAGCCTTAAAGCCATGAGCAAAAAGAGGTCAAGGTCCTGAGACGCTTCTCAGACCATAAGCAAGACCAAAAGGATTAGGTTGCATTAAGCAAATTAATACCATCATCTATGGTTTAATCTCATTGAAATTTTATAAATTTCATACAAAGCCAAGATTAAATTAAATTATATGCAGAAAAATATCTTAAATCAAATATCATCTCTAGGGTTATTGAACTATTTTCCATCTCATTTTAGAATTTAATTGAAGAAAACATATTCTGTGTGATACATCACTTAATTTCTATTAATAATAACACCCTTTTGGAGATGTCCTTAGCTGACTTGGCATTGTCTCCCAAAAGCAGAAAGATAAATAACAAGTGGATTATTCATCAGGTGACATTGCTTTTGTCTGGAAACATATTCCATTGCTGTTGGAGATTTTAAAAATAGTTAAAAGTCCTAAATTGCCTGAGTTGCAGTTTTCTCAGATGAATATATAATAAATCATCCTCCAAGCCAGACTGTAAAAACAAATAGTTTCTGTTCTAAAAAGGGCTTGCTCTGAGGTCCAGAGAATCAAAACAATTTTCAAGGAAACTAACATAATATTGTCAGCTTTTATAAATTATCTCTTGAACTTTAGTATTTAAAAAAAGCAATCTTTAGACCCAAGCAGTGGCGTCTATTGTTGTGTTAGTCTGTTCCTGCATTGCTATAAAGAAATACCTGAGGCTGGGTAGTTTATAAAGAAAAGAGATTTAACTGGCTTATGGTTCTGCAGGCTGTACAGGAAGTATGGTGCCAGCATTTGCTCGGCTTCTGGTGAGGCCTCAGGGAGCTTTAACTCATGGCAGAAAGTGCAGAAGGTGAAGCAAAGAAAGAGTAGACATGTCACATGGTAAGAGATGCAACAAGAGGGAGGGGTTGGGGGGACAAGACATGGGATGGTGGGGAGGTCCCAGACTCTTTTAAACAACCAGGTTTTGTGTGAACGAACAGAGCGAGAACTCACTGATCACCAAGGGGATGGTGCTAAGCCATTTATGAGGGATCTGCTCCCAAGATACAATACCTCCTACTAGGCCTCACCTTCAGCATTGGCAGTCACATTTCAACATGAGATCTGGAGGAGACAAACATTCAAACCACATCAACTGTGGTCTATACTTCTTACCTATGCATACCAGGGGTGGCTCATAAGGAAAAATAATCAGGATTTCATGCAACCAATCCCTGAAAGACAGAAGATGGCTAATTTAATTCCTAGGTGCTGAGCAGACCCACAAATATAGATACTTGACTCTAGCATGGAGAGGTGATATGAAACTTCTTTAATACTAAATAAAGCAGGAAGCCACCATTGGATATTTCAAGGGCTATAAGTTTACAAGAAATCTGACAGATTTTGATCAGTAAGTTAGAAGCTGAACCACAGAGATCTAAGTCAGAACGAGTAATGCCAGGAGATGAAGATGTTCAAGAACTTAGCACTGAAGACACTTAGCTCTTATTTACTGCAACTCCCATGTCACTGCAAAATTTAAATATCATTGTGATGGTGACCAGATCACATGTGCTTGTCCCAGAGAGGCTATTGATGTAGTAAGCACATTAAGCTGATATTTTTCTAAATCACAGTTCAGCATTTATTTATAGAGATATCTCAGGTGTGTTGAAGGAAGGAAAGGAAAAGAAGGCCCCATTGGCAGTTCCAGATTCTGTCTTCGCCTCGGAAAAACAGAAGGCTGGAGTTAACCTGCTTGATCTTCCTTAGACAGCATTTTAGGTACCATCTGTTAATAGTCGAGCGTATCCTTTCAGGGTCTATTCCTCCATCCGAAGTGGCTTATCAGAATGCTGCTTAAAAACACATGCAGACTCACTTCCCATCTCTCTTTATCCAGGAGTTCTGATAAATACATTTTCTTCATCTCTTAACATTTTATGTGATATTTTAGTGGTCCAGTCCATTGCCCAGTTGATCTGGCTCTGGTCATAATTGAATGCCATCTATCTGAAGAAACACTACACACAGTCCATGCAGCTTACTGCTTTATAGCATATTTACAGTTTATAAAGCTTACTCAAATAAATTTACTCATTCACATACCTTTCTGAAATAAGAGAGAAAAAGAAAGAGAGAGAGAGAGAACAACATGCCCAAAGTCATACACCTCATAAATGGCAGAGCTTGAAACTCAAATTCAGGTCTTCTAACTGTAAATTTCACATTTCATCCACTAAAGCATACTTCTAGATCGAGACTTACGGCACGCTTTGTGCCCAGTAGTCATTGTAACAGGAGGAAATAAAAAGATAACCTTTGCCTTAAGATAGGTATGATATAAGTGAAGGAGTACTTACCATCTAGTTCCACAGGCATGGGATCTTTGATGATGTTGCAGAATGTACCAGTCTAAAATAGACCGTATACAATATATTTATCCTACAGTGCTGCAGAACAGATTTTGGGTGCTCATGACACAAAGAATGATAAATATTTGAGGTGATGGATAAGCCTATTACCCTGGTTTGATCATAACAGATTAACACATGTATCAAAATGTCCCCCTGTATCCCATATATGTGTGCAATTATCACATGTCAACAAAAACAAAAGGAAAAAAATAGACCCTATAGTACTAATTGTCATTAGGCAATAGATAGATGCTGCTGTTGATAAGTAAGTAAATACTAAGACACCAATGAATATAGTAGTGAAGACTGATAAGTAAAGTAAATAATTCCTGGAGTAAACTGGATGATATGCAGGCTTCTTTAACTCCTGTGTGTCTCTTGACAATAGTGGAAATTTTTATAACTAATTGGTTATTTACTAATGTGACAAAGCTGAATGTTTCACTATGTGTTGTGAGCAATTTGGCAACTTGAACTAAAGGAAGCTTTATTCATAGTTAACAAGAGTAAAACTTCTAAGTCTTTTAAAGCCACATTTATTTGCATCAAGTTTTTTTTCTTTAAAAGATAAACTTCAAATAGAGTAATATTTGTAAAGTTAACAAAAATGTTGAAGTATATATTTTTACACATCAGTTTTATCACTTTCATGTACTCATACTCTCCAGAGCTAGGTGAATATAAAGTTCATAATTAGTATATTAGAGTAAAAACCTAGAACAGCTTAACTTTTATTAGTTCTAGAGGAAAATGTGCTTATTGGGCACTTAGTAAAGAGCCCTGGAGAGTATACATATATATATATATACCTGAAGCCCTGCTCTCAGGTATTTAAGGGGTGGCTTCATTGTGTGAATATGGAAGTTCATATGGAGGCAAGCTTAAAATGCTTATGGCAGCTCTCCCAACTTCCTATTAAAATATTCATTAAAATATAAAAGCTTTTTTTTTTTAAGCTGGCAACATCACTGTAAATTCAAGATAACAGAAGACCATATGCCAAATCTGGGTGGAATTTCAACTAATTGCATCAGCCATGTGGATAAATTCAAGAAGTACATTCCTGAACTGCACAACACATGCTCTAATCTCTGAACCAGAACAGGCCAGATGGACCCAGTAAAGTTGGGGAAAAAGTTTTTATTCACCTTCTCTGTAAGTGCCTAACTCTGAAACAGTGAAGATGTACTGACTAGAAAAACAAGTACCCATTCTCCAACTCCAGAGGAACCAAATAGAGTCAAGGTTTTACCCTCTCCACATTTATTCCTATCATGCTGTTTTTATTATCATCATTTCAAAATGGTAATTCCCAGAAGGTGGCACAGAAGAAAGCATATAGGAATGAGAAGAGACTCATTGAAACATATCATATTTAATCCTCCAAATCTTGTCTCTAGGCAGAGACAAGAAGACGCTTAGAAGGACAAGTAGAAAGTGATAGTATTTCATGTAATTCCACTGTTTAAAAAATTGTAAATTGCATCATACCCTTTTGTTTAGTGATAGAATCTGACGGAGCAAGAAAAGATCCAGAAAACTTGCACTAAACACCTGCATTCTAACAAGGACAGAGACCAAACTTAAAGTTTGTTTAAGAAAGATAATTTTTCAGACCCCCAGAAGTAGATAGTGGAGACCTAGAACATAGCACCAATCCTTTGTGATGCAAAATCTAAAATTTAGTTGATTAAAATGTACCCTGTCAGTAACCAGAAGAAAGGGAAACATTAGGCCCATAAAAAATGCAGCAATAAAGAGAGTATTGTGAAGATTCACAAGGAAAAAACTCTTAATATGAATTTCTACAATAAACCGATGAAAATTTTGTTTTCGTTTGCTTTAGATTTATTTTGTCTTTGCTTTGAATCTTCAAAATATCGTGAAAGGAGAGTACTCCCAGTTTCAAAATGTCAGTAAAAGATTGTGGTTTCTCCTTTCCATTCTTAGATATCACAAAAAAAACTCAAAGAAAATAAACAATAAGAGTACTATCTCCATTTTCAACAAAACTAAGAAACAACTATAACTTACCAAAATTTCTGAGAAAGAGCTACTGAATAAAGTCCAGCAGACGCATGAAAGAAATGTAGAACATATGCTCATGTCTATAAATATCAGACAAACCTGTCAGAGCACAGATCTCCAAAATAAGCAGACTCCTAACTAATGAGCCCTGGTTTGAATTAATGAGAATAAGAATATTGCGTGGTAACAATCACTTCTCTAGACTCATTTTGCTACAATATCTCAAACAACAGGTAAATCAAGGGTAGGTAAGAAATAACACAGAGATGCCATGTTTGCTGAAAGATATTTGTCAGTAAGGCAGAGAATAAAAGATTTTGCATATTGCGAGTCACACTGCTAGGTTAATTCAGTGTGTTAGGAAAAGTAAAGGCAAAAAGAAGTCACACACACACACACACACACACACACACACACTTCTGGGTCATAAGGAGAATTTCCACAAGCTTAAAACATAGCATTTATTCTTAGCCCATAGGAAGCTTCAAAGTGAATTCCAAGTCTAAGAAGTGCTAACTTCACTCAAATATGAATTGTCATAAAATCAAAAGAACTAACATAGAACTATGACAAAGGTACTACAAATAAACAAAGGAAAGAAATATAGAGATTACTGACAGATAAAATATACTCATTCTAAAATTTTGATGGAGCACATAATATTATAGGCAAGTGAATTTTCATAAAATAAAGACTAAAATAATCAGAACCTTAATTACCTTTTAAAAATTCTCTCTAAAATAAGAGGGAAGATAACAAAAGAAGTCACAAAAACTAACTTAAACTATAACAGAAATAAAGGACAAATTAGAAGCAGAAATTGGAAACTGTGGAAAACACAGTAAAGGATGCAAATGATAGGCTTGAGGAAAGAAGCAAAATAAAATAAAAACAAATAATATGAAGAGTGTTATTTACACTGTTGGTGGGAATATAAATTAGTTCAACCATGTGTGGGAGACAGTAAATGGTGATTCCCTCAAGGACTAGAACTAGAAATACCATTGATCCAGCAATCCATGACTGGGTATATACCCCAAGGAATATAAGATCATTCTACCTATACGACACATCGCCATGTTAATCTGCAGCACTAATTTACAACTCATGGAACTAATGCCCAATCAATGAAAGACTTCAAGAACGGTACACATAACACCATGGACACCCCATAAAGGAAAGCTCAACGTCTTTGCAGGGACATGGATGAACTGGACAGCTCTCCTCAGCACGACCTAACACAGGAACACAAAACAAACACCACATTCGCTGAACAACTCATCCCACCACGCGAACCCCGGTGAGAGCTCGCGCGCACTTTAGAGGACAGGCAAAGCCAATGCACCGTATACCTATGTAACAAACCCGCACCGTTCTGTACGTGGTATCCGGAACTTGTAAGTAAAATAAAAAATTTTTTTATAAAAAAGAAAGGTATTAGAACATTATATGGACATCAGGCAAAGAAAACCCAACATAAATATAATTGATGTCTTCTTCTGTGCCCTCTTTCCCCACCACCATACCCCAAAAAAAGATCTAAAATAATAGAACAAAAAATATTTTAAAATTTTTGTAGTTTTGACTTTTTTCAGGATGGCTGACGAGGGACATTGGATGTCAATTCTCCTCAGAAAGATCAAAGTTACTGGTGAATGTCCAAGTTCCAAAGAACATTGAGGAAAAAGGGCGGGCATGGTGGTTCACACCTGTAATCCCAGCACTTTGGGAGGCTGAGGCAGGTGAATCATTTGAGGTCAGGAGTTTGAGACCAGCCTGGTCAACATGGTGAAACCCTGTCTCTACTAAAATACAAAAATTAGCCAGGCATGGTGGTGCACACCTGTAATCCCAGCTACTTGGGAGGCTGAGGCAGGAGAACAGCTTGAACCCAGCAGGTTCAGCCGAGATTGCACACTACACTCCAGCCTGTGAGACAGCAAGACTCTATCTCAAAAAAAAAAAAAAAAAAACCAGAAAATTGAGGGAAGAGAACCAAGATCTGTTGGAGTGCCCTCAGGAAGAAACTAGGGTGCAAAAATGGAAATCGGCAAGAGTCTGGTAGAGATTGATCCCAAAGGAACTAAGACCCCCCCAGAAAGGGTCGATGGAAGTGCTCTCTGCTCCCCTTACCCTTCTGACAATCTGCTTACTGCCAAACTGCTACGGAGACCCTTTGTCCTCATGGCCCAGGACATTGCTATCAGTGGTAATTTGGGAAATTTCTGGAGACAGAGAACCAGGTAGCCAGCCTATGAAGATGTACGCACACTCTCCTCAGAGCCAAACTGAGAAGGTGGGCACCATTCTGGCTGTACATCTGATGTGGGCTGCTGCCCTGCCAGGGATTCTCTGCCTTTGAGTCAGCACACCCACCAGATGCCCTGCAAACATACTCCACAGCCCACTCCGATAATGGCAAGCATAGAGGACTGGTGGGTCCTCAGTTACCTGGAGATCTAACCCTCAGAGTGCGTCTCCCCTAAGGGAAGGTGGGCACAGACCACTAAATTCCCCTTTGGGACAAAAGAAATGGCCAACACCAATTGCTAAAGGGGCCAGTATCTATGTCTAGGAAGGGACATGGAAGAGGGAGTCATCTCCCACCCTCACAGCACACTGTCGTGAATGCAGCAGTGGTTCTTCGTGCTGAGGGTCAGCATGTTTGCACTCAGAGAAAGCATTTTTTATGTTTTTCCCAGTGGCTACACCCCTAGTGAACGTGAGTCCATGCCACTTGGGTCTAAAATAAGAGTGGGGCCCAACTCTCCCTCCCTACACAGAGCAGCAGAATCTGGCAACAGAAGACAGAAAAGTTATAGAGTTGTCTTCTCTGGACTAGAGTAAGAGGTTCTACCATGAGCCCATTTTGGTGGTAGCCATCAGAGGGTCATATTTGCAACCCACAATGGTACTGCACCATGAAACCAAAGGACAAAGTCTTTATGAACTGAAGTCGTGAGCCATGCAACAGGGGTGTGATAGGGAATCAGATAACATTCCTGCCAGCTCAGGGTGAGATGTTGGTGCACCCCATACCCCTTTTCCAAGACCTCAGTGCAACCCAACAAGATCCCTTCCCCCCAGGTCCCCTAATAAGGCAGGTGTTTCCACTCAACATTAGCCTACCTGAGGGCAAACTTGTTACTCTTAAGCACTGTCTACTAGTCTGCATAATGAACTACATCACCCAATAATAATCCTAGTGCCAGAAGGACTTTAGTGCGAATCCACAAGATAAGCTTCCTGAGACCCCTGCATCCTAAGTCCCACAGGAGATAGTGTGTCGGCTCTTACGTCCAATACATTGCTACAACAAGCACCATCTGAGAAAGCCACCAAACAGAAATTATCCACAACCAAGGAACCCATACAGTGCCTTGGTTCCCAGAAAACACCCAGAAATAAAGCCAAACAATCATAGACAATATACACGATAGTTATACACTTACAAGAGAAAAGAATTTAAAAATAATAAAGTCTCATCCAAACAATAACAAAGTCAAAAATATGAAATGACAGCTCCCTCAGATGAGAAGGAATCAGCACAAGAACACCAGCAATACAAAAAGCCAGAGTGACTTAACATCTTCAAAGGATTGCACTAGTTCTCTAGAAGTGGATCCTAACCAAATTGAAAAGTCTGAAATAACATATAAATAATTCAAAATATGGATTGCAAGGAAACTCAATGAGATCTGAGAGAAAGTTGAAACCCAATACAAAGAAACCGGAAAAAGTATTCAGGATATGAAAGATGAGACAGCAATATTAAGAAAAAATAATAGAGCTTCTGGAATTGAAAATTTCACAAATGGAATTTCAAAATACTGTTGGAAGCTTTAAGAATAGACTAGACGAAGAAGAAGAAAGGATTTCAGTTTAAAGATTGGTCTTTTGAATGTACCTAGTCAGACAAAGATAAAGAAAAAAGGATTTTACAAAACAAAGAAAGCCTTTGAGAAATATGAGATTACACAAAGCAATAAAGCCTATGACTTATTGGCACTCCTGAACAGAAGAAAAAGTAAGCAACTTGGAAAACATATTTGAGGGAATAATTCAGGAATATTTTTCTAATCTTACAAAAGAGGTCAAGAAACTCAGAGAACTCTGATACAAGAAACTCAGAGAACACCTGCAAGATACTACACAAGATGACCAACCCTAAGGCAAATAGTCATCAGACTACCCAAAGTCAATGCAAAAGAAAAAATCTTAAAGGCAGCTAGAGAAAAGGACCAAGTTGCCTATAAAGAAAATTCCACCAGACTAACAGCAGACTTCTCAGCAGAAACCTTACAAGCCAGAGAGACTGGGAACTTACTTTCAGGCTTCTTTAAGAAAAAGGAATGCCAGCCAATATTTTATATCCTGCCAAATTAAGCTTCAAAATGGAAAATAAAACTGTTTTCAGACAAGCAAACACTAAGAGACTTCATCGCCACCAAACCTCTTCTACATGAAATGCTCAAAGGAGTTCTAAACATGGAAACAAGAGAACAATACTTGCTACCATGAAAGCACATGTATTAGCTCACGGATCTTATAAAATAATTACGCAACAGAGACTACAAAACAACTAACTAACAACACTAGGACAGGAACAAAACCTTACATATCAATATTAACTTTGAATGTAAACAGCCTAAATGCTCAACTTAAAAGAACTAAAGAGACAAATTGGATTAAAAAAAAAAAAAAAAAAAAAAGACCCAACCTTCTGCTGCCTTCAACAGACCCATCTCAAATGTTATGACACCTACAAACTCAAAATAAAGGGATAGAGAAAGATCTAGCACGCAAATGGAAAACAACAAAAAAAGCAGGGGCTGCTATTCTTCTATCACATAAAACAGACTTTAAACCAACAATAGTAAAAAAACAACAACAACGACAAAAAAAGAAAGGCATAATATAATGATAAAGGGTTTAAATCAACCAGAATATGTAATATCATATATATATATATATACACATATGCATCCAACATTGGAGCACCCAGATCCATGAAAGAAATACTACTAGACCTAAGAAAAGAGATAGAAAGCCATAGAAGAATAGTGGGGGGACTTCAACACACCATTAACAGCACTAGACAGATCACTTAGGCAGAAAACTGAAAATCTCTGGACTTAAATTGGACTCTTGACCTAATGGATCTAGTAGATATCTACAGAATATGCCCCTTAACAGCCACAGAATATACATTTTTCTCATCTATGCATGAAACATTCTTTAAAATCGACCACATAGTCTAAAGCAAGTCTCAATGAATTGAAAAAATTGAAAGCATATCAATCATCTTCTCAGACCACAGTGGAATAAAATCAGAAACCAATACCAAGAGAAACTCTCAAAACCACAGAAGCTCGTGGAAATCAAAATACTTTTTCCTGAATGACTTTTGGGCAAACAATGAAATTAAGGGAGAATATTGCTATTCACAATAGCAAAGACATGGGATCAATCAAGATGTCCATCAATGGTGGACTGGATTTTTAAACTTTAGTACATATACACCATGGAATTCTACACAGCCATAAAAAAGAATCAAATCATGTTCTTTCCAACAACATGGATATAGCTAGTGGCCATTATCCTAAGTGAATTAACACAAAAATAAAATCAAATACTGTATGCTCTCACTTACAAGTAAGAGTTAAACAATGGGTGCAATGTACATAAAGACGAAAACAATAGACACTGAGGGCCCAAAATGGGGAGAGGAGGAGGAGGGTGAGGTTTGAAAAACTACCTATTGGATACTATGCTCACTACTTTGATGACGGGTTAATCAGAATCCCAAACCCCCACATTATGCAATATACCCATGTAAAAAACTTGCACATGTAACCCTTGAATCTATAATTTTAAAATACTTAAATAACAAAATATTTATAATTTTGCGAATTTTTTAATAAAACCAATCATGTTTAGCTTGTAAGGGCACACTTTGTCATGGAGACAGTGCTTACTCACTTATCAACACTAAGAAATATATTCTGGTAAAATTATCACCTTCAAAGGTAAGAAAAGGAGACTGAATTTAAAGCTAATCATTTTATGAGAAAAAATATTAATTTCAGACTTTTCACAGCAACTTTTAAAACTGTAAATGTTGCTATAAAATTCTTAAGGAAAGAAAGTTTAATCCAAGGATTTCATGCCTACCTAATCTTTTATTAAAATGTAAGGGTAAATGACACGTCATTTGGAATATGCTAGGTCTGAGATCCCTTGAACCAAAGTTACAAATGCTTGAATACATAAGGAAACTTGAGTCAAACAAATACAAATGCTGAAGGTGTGACAATGAACATTTAAATCATTCAGCTATAGATCTGAACCTTAAGCAAATATAAAGAAATAATCCAGAACAGAATATAGAGTTTGTATGCCCAGAAAATGTAAAATTAAGAATCTAATGAAAATTAGGAAAAGGAATTGCCAAAAATCCACCAAAAAACAAAGAACAAAAAACTAAACCTAATTAAATAACTAGGAATTAATAAGAGCAAAATCAGACATTGGTAGCACTAATAAATCCAAGAGTTGACTCTAATAATAATGAAAATAGCAATAATAAAATAGAAAAATTCATAGGTTACTAAGTCATGAAAACTAGGAGATAGGACAGATTTAATAACTAAAAGGATTATTTTATTAGTTTTAAGAGAATACATTTTAGGATAAAACACGTGATTTTTCTAGGAAATCATAAATACCCAACACTGACCTAAATAACAGAAAATATAAACAGTTCAATTACTATAGAGGAAATATGTGAAGATGTTATAGAGCTAGTTTTTTAAAATGCACTAGTTCTCATGTGGCATCACAAGGAAATTCTACTAAAGCTCTAAGGCAAATATAACTTTAATGCTGTTTAAAATGTTCACCAAGATAGAATAAAAAGGAAATCTACTAAATTAATTTTATAAAGTGAGTATATAACATTGATAGTTAAACCACAGATAACAAAAAAATAAAAAACAAAAAAACAAGATATTTACAAAAGAAAAGAACCAGATGAACCTTAAACTTCTTTGACACTGAGCACCAGAAAATCATAAAGCAATAGAAAATCTTGTGACCCAAGAATGTGAGTTAGAAAATGTTGTCATTCAGATGTGAAGGTAACAGAAAAGCAGTCTTTTAGATATACAAAGCTTTGTAAAATAAATAACCTATTCACTGTGCCTGAGAAACCTGTTTTAAAACGTTTTAACTAACTGAGGAAAATAAATAATTAAGAAATGGGGAAATGGGGAAAATAATGGTATAAAAAGATTATGAACACTAAAGCAAATTACATTATATACACATGATATAAATGATATATTAATCATACATAATGTAATTATGTGTATGTATAAGTCTGATGCCAAATAGCCATGTGCCAATTTATTTTTTTAAACAATAAATATCTCATGACAATAAATAAAAACGTAAATACAGAGATGTGGGGATGAGGGGGGAGCAACTTTTGTAAAGCCACTGAATCAAAAGGAAACCAAGGATACAATTACAGACTTTTTCATTCCTGTAGGATGATGAAGTTTCTTAAATATCCCTATACATTATCAAAAAAGCATGCAGATCCACATGGAGAGTAAATAAAACCATCCACCATGAATTCTTACAGCTTAACTAGAAGACAATGTAATGCATCAAATGACATGTGTATGGGGGAATAAATGTTGCAAATATTCCAAGGGCAGTTTATGCATGGAAAAGTGTAATGTAAATGAGAGACGAGCTTAGCAGAACATAGATAAAATCACCCCCCATAAGAATCCCATTCTTAATGGGAACACACTTAGAATAGGTCTTAGAACACAGCTTCTGAGTAATACAAAGGAAATGGCTTAAAGGGTGAAAGATAAGTTTTGGAATTCTTGGTAAGAAATAATTTCTGGGGGAAAGGAGGCAATCTGGAAAGGAGAGGCATTCTTTGAAGGCTTAGTGATAAAGGGAAAGAAGGAAGTCAGCAATGGAAATTAAAGGTCCTACAGAAACAAAAGAATCCAGAGATTTACAAAAACAAACAAAAATATGGTTCTTCCTCTGCCTCAAAACAGTTCCGTCAATTAAAAAAAAAAAAAAATTGCATTAACAAATCAACAGAAGAAAGCTCTCTTGAAGCAAGAAACCTAGTAAACCTCCCAGACACTTCACCCCTTCACATTAAGGCTGGTCAGAAAAAAATAAGACATATTTGCCTAAGAACTTAAAATGACCCACACCGTGTTCCCTTATACATACTGCTAGTTGTCACATGCTCTCTCTCTCTCTGCCATTCACTGGGAATGAATGAAAACTGTCTGGCAATAGCCATAAAAACTGCTGTAAAACAAAACAAAACAACAACAAAAAAACTATGAGAAGATAAACATTTCTACTGATGAAAATTCTCCCCTACTGAAACTAACTATAAAGCAGAGATCTATGTAGTAAATTATTATAATTTTATGTTACCTTGGCATCCATTTTGTAGAAGCAGGGCTGGCACTCTTGACAGTTTCCTGTTCTTCACTGCCCCCAAATGGCTCAAACCATGGCCAGAGATACGAACCAGAGATAGACCAGAGCTAGGTAACCAGAGATAGTGTTATCGGCAGGTCTTTCTTAGACCTTCCAAGATGGTGGCGGGCAGCTCCCAAGATGGGGCTGGCTGCTCCCAAGATGGCAGCAAGCCTTTTGTACTCTGGCCTGGGGTTCTTGGCCTCAGGGATTCCAAGGAATGGAACCTTGGGCCATGCAGTAAGTGTTACAGCTGTTTTAGAAGCTGTGGATCACGGAAGAGAACCATGGAACCCAGAGACTAGTGTTCAGCTCCGTTAGGATGAACCCCGGGCACTTTGCTATGCAGGAACAATGGCGAGCTTCTAGCCCGATTGAGAGCAGCAATGGGCGCCTTGCTGTATCAGAAGTGCAGTGGACACCCTGCCAAATCTGGAGGAGTGAAAGTCAACGGCAGGTCTGCAACTGTGGTGTTTAGCAGTGGTGGATGGTGAGTGAAAGCCCAGCTCAAGCCGGAACAAACACAGAGCAGAAGAATATGCAGTTGCAAGATTTAATAGAGTGAAAACAGAGCTCACATACAATGGGAGGGGACCCAAAGACGGTTGCTCGTGCAGGCACGAATGCCTGGATTTATATTTCGATCATTGTTCCTCCCCCGTGCTCTCAGGCAATAGATGATTTCACTATTTCTTTATCTCCTGCTTTTAGCCTAATTGGTATTTTAGTGAGCATTCTTTACTACCTGATGGGTCGGGTGTGAGATGAATTACAAGCCCTGTGTTTAAAGGTGGGTGTGGTCACCTTCCCCAGCTAGGCTTAGGAATTCTTAGTTGACCTAGGAAATGCAGCTAGTCCTGTCTCTCAAAAGGACTACCCACTCTTCCGCTGTTTCCTTTAAATGAATCATTATGATATTTGCCTAAGAACTTAAAATAACCTACACTGTATTCCCTTATACATATTACTAGTTGCCGCATGCTCTGTTTCTCTGCCTGACTCCATTTTTGCCTCACACGACCCTAGGACAGAGGACTGCCCTCCCACCTTCCTTGCCCAAGATTTGTACGTACAATCTTTTAATTGTTTCCTTTTGTGGTGGAGTATTGAATTTCCACCTTCCATCTGAAGAATCAGGGGCTACGCCAGGCCCATCTTTCCCTGACATGAGACGGGGAAGCACAAAGTTGAGCTCCCAGAACCAGAGCGACGGTCAGGCAGGCATAAGCCGAACACAGGTCAGACAAGAGCCGGAAGGGCATATGCCAGTGTAAACAAGCTTCCTGTGTGAGGAATCTTCCTGGTCACAGGTTAGGCAACTAGACACTAGGCTGTCTGCCAGGTAAAAGATGTGTACTGTGAAAGACACCTTGTAAACAACCCTATCCAGCTCCCCTTCATTTCCCCTTAGCTAGCCACACTGGTGCTGGAACCTCAATTTAACTGGCGGCCCTGAAAACAATCTGTAACATAACACCCCATCCTGAATTAAGTATTTTAAACAAACATTTTGCAAAAAGAAAAAATGTTAAATCAGAAAAGCAGAATTAAATAAAGTAATATATGAAAAAAAAAAGGATAGACCCCAGGAGGGAAATTAAAGAAAAGGCAAAACATCTTATATAGGAAGAACAATTTCAAAGTACTCAAGAGAAAATTGATTTTCTGAAAGTAGAAGTTTAAAATACATGAAAATTCCAAGAAAATGAAAACAAAATAAATAAGGTGAAAACCATCAGAGAGAAAGAATGGGCATTCTCATTTAGGTTTCTGACAAGAAAAATAAAAACAATAAAACAAGAGAAATCACATATTTAATCACGTATTAAACCATACAAAACTATCTATAAATAAAAGAAAACTTGGATATATTTGTGTATCTGAGAAGACTAACCCAGAATGGTCAATTGTAATATATAGACATACATCTAAGACACAGTATAATAGGCCTATTAGACATTAAATATATACAAGCAATCTTCTGGGCATCCAAGCAAAAAAGGCCAAATCACTTACAAAGGAAATAAGATCATAAAACAGCATACAAAGCAAGAAAACTGTGGAAGAACAATTTTAAGAAACTCAAAAAAAGAAAACGTGAGCCCAGAGTGCTATATGTAGGCAGACTGTTTTTAAAGTACCAAGCCTATAGGGAAACAGTTTGATACAGATGGAAACTCAGTAAATATTCATGAACTCTTCCTAAGACATTTATGAGATACAATTAAAGCAGTGACTATAGGAAAATGCATAGCTCTATGTACTTATGGTACTTAGATAAATAAAAATAAATGAATTAAATTCCCAACTCAGAAACATAGGTAGGGAATGGGGGAAGCAGAATAAAGAAATTTTTTAAAACAGAAATAGAAATTAATAAAACTGGAAGCAAAAATATAACAAAATTGATAGATCAATCCAAATGCTTGTTCTTAGGGAAAAATTAATAAACTAGATAAACTACCACCTAATCTAACTCAGAAAAGAGGAGAAAGCACAGATATATAAATTTAAAATGCTATGGGGAAATAACCTTGAAACAAAGTAAATTTTAAAAGGTTCTTACAGACTCTTTTGTATAACTCTATACAAGTATATTTGAAAATTAAATAATTGTACAGCATCCTAGAAAATACAATGTACTAAAATTCACCTCAGTAGAGACAAAAGGCTTAAAACAGTTTTCACAGGAAAATCAACGTAATAACGATTATCCCAAAGAAACAGAAAATCAGGGTCAAGATACAGTAACAGGGACATTTGAACATCTTTGCACCTGAGCATAGAAAAAGGAGAAAAATTCTAAATTACTTTAATTAAACACTTATAATAATGATGTCTAAATCACATATAAAAAGAAAACTTACAAACCAGTCTCATTTTGAATATTAATGCCAAAATTCAAAATAAAATATCAGCAAACATATTCTAATAGTATATTAATAAAATATCATCAAATGTGATTTAGTCCAAGATGTTTTAATATTAGAAAATCTCTTAATATTGTTCACTACCATTAATACTTAATGAAAATAATATATGACTATTTCTATAGATAATAAAAGAGCTTTGAAAAAATTCATCACCCATTCCTATTAAAAAATATACACTGAGTAAAATAAAAATTGGTTCTTTTTTAACACTAAATATATATAACTCAGTTCTAAAGCCATGTTTCCACTTAGAAGAGACACTTTAGTGGTTGTCTAACTAAAGTCAAGAATAAGTTGAAGATACCCACTATTTCTTCCATAATTTAACAATGTATTACAGGTATTAGTAATTAAAATTAGATAAGATAAAATGATTGGAGACATGAAAGATGGAAAATAAAGAATCAAAACTATATCATTTTGGAGAAGCAAAGATAAAATAACTATAAAACTCAAAAGAATTACTGATAAAACTAACACAAATAACTTAATAAGGTAGGAAGATATAAAATTAATATATGCTAATAAAGAGCCTTCAGATATACCAGTAATAACCACTTAAAAGATGTAATCCTATAATGGAAGAAAAAACCATTTTATTTTAGCAACAATTTAAAAGTAAAATACTTAAGAATAAGCTTTAAAAGAAATAAACATAGTGATTCCAATTCTGGTATGGTGGTGTAAGTCCTCTATAGCCCACTACTGCAGCTGAATACAACTAGAAACCCTGGACAAAATATGAAAAACTACTTAGAGCCCCAAAGCAAAACAAAAGCAAAAAGATTGTGGAGGGAAATTAAAATTTGAAGAAGGGACCATACAAACTGAGTTTCCCAGTTTGCTTTCTGCCTCCTATGCTAGGCTTTTCCATTTCACAGACCCGAGTTGCCAAGCTGCAAAGTGATTAGGACAGAGCGCTGAAACTCTGACAACCTTATTTTTCTGGTTTAAGGAATTAGGGAAAAGAAACCATGGGGGCTGGAGCATACGGAAGAAAATCCCAGATCAGAAAGAGTTACAGAAGGCATCCCCTAATTATGCATATAAACCTACAGATCTCTGGCTCACCTCTGAGTTATGCATGTGTGGGACAGACCCAAACCAGCACAGCAAAACCTTCAGAGCTCAACTGATATGTGAACAACAACTAAGAGAAAGTGAGACAGCACTTGGGGTCTGACCCTAAATGAGTTGACCGCCTGCTTAAACAAGTTACCAAATTCACCAGAGGATCATACAGGTCCCAGGGGCTATACGATGTAATTTTCTATAAGGTACAGAACACAACAAAATACTACTCAGAAAATTTAACCAGTTCTCAAGGGAGAAGACAATCTACAAGCACTAACCATAAAAGGTCTTGTAGTTTAAAGTATGAGACAAAGATTTTAAAGCAGCTATACCCCATGAGGTCATGGAAAATACATTTAATAAAAGAAACGAAATATAGAATTTCTCAGCAAAGAACTACAGCCTATGAAAATGAACTGAATAGAAACATAAGACTTGAAAAATATAATTTCTGAAATTAAAAAATTTACCAAAAGACCTTAATTAAGGCATGAAAATGACTATGAGTCAGTGAAAGATGTATCAATAGAAACTATCCAATACGAAGAAGAAAGAGAAAAGAGTAAAAACAAACAGAGTCATTGTGACCTGTAGGTGAATATCAAAAGTCTAAATGACATGCTATTGAAGTGCCAGAGAAAAAAGAATTATGTGGCAGAAGAAATAATTGCTGAAAATGCACAAATATGATGAAAGACATAAATTTACATATTCAAGAATCTCACTGAACCCTAAAGAGGATAAACACAACTAAAGGAAAAAGAACATGCCTAGACACATGGTAATCAAACTGCTGAAAAAACAAAGACATATAAAAACTTTTGAAGGCAGCTACAAAATGATGCATTACATACAGGGGAATAATGATTCCAAATGACTACAAATTTCTCAATAAACTAGGGAGACTAGAAAACACTAGAGTAGTGCCTTTATAGTGCTGAAGGAAAAGAATTTTCAACACAGAAGTCTGCATCCAGCAAAAATAACCTTCAAAGCATGATAATTCTAAGATACAGGAAAACTAAGTTCATCACTAACCAACTTGTTTTTTGTTTTTTTTGTTTTGTTTTGTTTTGTTTTACCAGAAACACTAAAGGAAGTTCATTAGGTGGAAAGGAAGTGATAGCAGAGAGAAACTTAGATCTTCTGGAATAAAGGAATAACAAAATATATGGCAAATACTGGGTAAATATAAACAATGTTTCTCCATTTGGGTTTTTTAAAATACGTAATTCTGTTGAAAGCAATAATTAAACCATTGTCTGCTTGGGTTTTCAAAATATGTAGTTGTAAACATAAGATGACTATAATATAATGGTCAGTGGCAGGAGGAACATATGTGGCTGCAAGATTTCTACATTTTATTTGGAGTAGTACAATATTAACTCAAGGTAGAATTTGTAAGATTAAGTAATATTGTAATCCTTAGATCAAGTACCAAAAATATTATACCAAGAGATATAGCCATAGTAAGAGGTCTTAACACCCTCTCTCAGCAATTGCTAGAATAATTACACACAGAAAAGGAAGCTCTGAACACTATCAACCACCTTGATGTAATTGATATTTATAGAACACTACATCCAACAACTGCAGAATACATATTCTTTGCAATGAATATCAACTTCATTAACATAGAATATGTCCTGGGCCATAAAAAATCTCAATACATTTGAAAGAACTAAAATTATTCAAAGTACATTTTCTGAATACAATAGAATTAAATAATCAATAACAATAAGTAGAAATGATCAAATACCTGAAAATTGAACAACAAAGTTATAAATAATTTATGTGTTAAAAACAAAAGCACCAGAAAATTAAAAAATATTTTAACTGAATGACAATGGAAATTTGTGTTATGCACCTGAAGCAGTGCTTAGATAAAAATATATAGCTTTAAATGTTGTATCAGAAAAAAAGAAACATCTAAATCAATACCTAAGGTTTCAACTTAAGAAACTAGAAAAAGAAGAGAAGTAAACTCAAGTTAAGTGAAAGAAATAAAATAAAGATTAAAGAAGAAATCAATGATTTAGAAAACAGAAAGACAATAGAGAAAATTGTATCAGTTGATTCTCTGAATAGATCACAGGCCATAAAAAAGTACTTTTCACAAGACAAATCTGCCTATTTTTTTTGTTTACTTTTGTTTTCCTGTAGAGAATAAATTGTTTCATAAAACAAAAACAATTTTATTGAGGTATAATTTACATACTATGAAATTCATCCATTTTAAGTGTGCAACTAAGTAATGTTTGGTAAATTCCTTGAGTTGTATACTCTTCAACATAATTGTTTTAGAACATTTTTATCTTTATACATATTTATATATGTATAACATTATACATATATAAATTATGTATTTATATAAGTTATATATGTATTAACATATTTATAACTTACAGTTAATCATCATTTCCACCCCCAGTTGCAAGAAAACCACTAGTATAATTCTTGTCTCTATATATTTGCCTGTTCTTTATACATACTTCCTATACATAGAATCATATGATATCTGTTCTTTTGTGACTCACTTCTTTCATATAGCGTAATTTTTCAACGTTCATCCATGTTGTAGTACGTGTCCATTTTTTATTAGTTTTTTAATTGCTGAATAGTATTAGAATATATGTATATAACAAATTTTGTTTATCCATTTAGATTGCTTCCCGACTGGGGATATGAAATATTCTGCTATGAATATTTACATGCAAATCTGTGTATGGACATATGTTTTTGTTTTGGGAGAGTAGTTATATGATAAATATATATTTAACATTTTAGGAAACTTCAAAACCATTTTTCAAAGTGGCTGTAACTCTTTATATTCCAACCAGAAATGTATGAGGGTTTTTATTACTCAACATAAATGCCAACAGTTGTTTATTTCTCTCTTTTTGATTATATGGTGAGTGTGGAGTATTAGCTCATTGTGGTTCTTTTTTGTTTTGTAAATAAAGTTTTATTAGAACATGGCGGCCGGGCGCGGTGGCTCAAGCCTGTAATCCCAGCACTTTGGGAGGCCGAGACGGGC
>NW_016803392.1:2200793-2202867 GCF_001698545.2 Rhinopithecus bieti
AAAAAAAAAAAAAAAAAAAAAAAAAAAGAACATGGCAACAGTTGCTGGGCACAGTGACTCATGTCTGTAATCCCATCATTTTTGGGAGGCAAAGGCAGGAGGATTGCTTGAGGCTAGGAGTTAGAGACCAACCTGGGCAACATAACAAGACTCTATCTTCACAAAAAGAAAATAAAAGAACTTGGCAGTACTCATTTGTTTATGGATTGTTTATGGTTGATTTTATTCAACAATGGCAGAGTTGCATTGTTACAATGATGATCATATGGTCCACAATGCTTACACTAAATTACAAGCTTATTACTACTTGGCCTTTTACAGAAAAAAAGTTTTCTGATCCCTGGAATAAATCAACAAAATTGACAAACTTCTAATTAGATTGATTAAGAACGAAAGAATACACACATAAATCACAGTTCCAAGGAATTTTTTAAAAAGATTATCATTATAGATTCTCCAGGCATTAAAAAGATCATAACTTAAAATTGACAAGTGTCCTTAAAAAGTGATCCTCCCAAAATTGGCATGAGACGATAAAGAAAATTTGAATACCCTTATACTAATAAAGAAATTGAATTTATCAAAAACCCTCCCAAAATGGAAAGTCTAGACCCAAGTGGTTTTACTGGTGAATCTTTTCTAATCTTCAAGGAGAAATAACACCAATTTTACACAAGTGTTTTAGAATGTAAAGAAGGTGAAATTACCCCATATTATGGGTAATCTCTTATGTTGAAGTTGTAGCATAATCCCAAGTACCTCAGAATGTGAGCTTATTTAGTGATAGGGTCATTTCCAAGGTAATCAAGTTAAAATGAGGTCATGAGGGTGACTTTGATCCAATCTACCTGGTGTTCTTATAAAAAGAAAATTTAGAGGTAGACATGCTGCAGAGAGAATGTCTTGTGAACATGAAAGCAGAAAGTGGGGTCATGCCTCTACAAGCCAAGGGTAACTAAAAATTTCCAGTAAACCACCCAGAATCATGGGAAGAGGCATGAATCAGATTTTTCTTCACAACCCTCAGAAGAAACCAACCCTGCCAACACATTGAGGCTGAATGTCCAGAACTATGAGACAATACATTTCTATTGTTTAAGCTACCCAGTTTGTGGTACTTCATTATGGCAGCCCTAGCAAATTCATACACTCCCCAACTTGTTTTATGAGGTTAGCATTGCTCTAATACTGTCAAAACCTGCCAAAACCATAAGAGAATGAAAACCAAAGAGAAAGGAAAGAAAAGAAAATTATAGACCCATATATTTTATGAATATACATGAATACAGATGCAACAACTCTTTGCAAAATATTGGCAAATTGACTTCAACAATATATTAAAGGAACAATAAATTATACGGCCAAGTTGAATTTATCCCAGAAATATAAGATGGTTTAACATTCAGGAAATCAATCAGTATAATTTGCCACATTAATAGAATAAAGAAAAACTATGATTATTTCAATAGATACAGAAAAAACATTTAACAAAGTTCAACAACACTATTCATAATTTCTTAAAATCCAGCATACTAGAACATTTAGCAATTTCCTTAAGTTAATAAAGAGCATCTACAAAAAGCTGAGACCTAACATTTGACTTAATGTTAAATGATACTATTTCTTCTGAGATGAGAAACAAATACAAGATGACTAATTTTATTTTCTGTTCAGCATTGCACTAGAAGCCTAGTCATTACAATAAGTCAAGAAAAAATGGTATAAAGATTATAAAGTAAAGCAGTCTCTATTCATAGGTGATATGATTGTTGATGTAGAAAATGCCAGAAAATCTTAAAAAGAAAAAGCTACTAAAACTAATAAATTGCTTGAGTATGATCACAAGACACAAAGTTAATATACAAGATTAAATATTGGCCTATGTTATAGAAACAAACAATTGGAAAAGAAAATTTAAGTAATCTCATTTAAAAAGCACCAAAAAATTAGAATGTGCAGAAATATATCTAATAAAAGACATCCAAAATCTCACTGCCTATAAATATGATCATTCAATTTATAAAAAATGTGCCAAGGTAACCCAACAGGTGAGAAAAAAAAAAAAAAAAAAAAA
>NW_016803392.1:2203183-2213571 GCF_001698545.2 Rhinopithecus bieti
AAAAAAAAAAAAAAAAAAGACATGCTAGCAAAACAAAAAACAATATTTTATTTAGATTGACTATAAATTTTTCAAGGTGTTCATTCTCACCAGCTAGAGTCCAGTGGTTTTTCCTTAGGATAGGGCCTGATACTTAGTAGGCAGTCAACACTTGCTCGTCAGGGGACTATTTGCTTTTTGGATGAATCCAAACTGCTTTAAGAGCAACTGCAAAATTCTGGTTGAATATAGACAATGTCAATAAAGAATATAGAAAAATAATGATTGATTTGTTAGGTGGGGGAGTAGTAAGTACTTTACTGCCATTTTTGTCTTTTGGTATTTTTACAGTGCTGATTGAAAACTAAAAAGTTCTGTTAGAGCTTATATGTTACAGGTCCATGCCTACGGATGACTGAAGTTAGCATGCTCCCTCCCTTTACTGTCGGCTGATCACATTGTAGCCTTCCTCTGACTTACAACATTTTTTGGATACAGTAAAATTGTAACTTAAATGAATATCCAGATTAAGATTAAGAACAATGATGAAAACAAAAGCCAATATTGCGTATTCACTCATGGGCCAAGTACAATATTTAGCACTTTGCTTCATGTAATCCTCCCCAACATTGTTAGGACGTAGGATTATTATTGTCTCTATTTAGAGATGAGGGATGAGGGAGGACAGACTCTGAGAGGCTAAATAACTTATTTAGAAAAACACAACTTCTTGAGTCTGTCTCCACAGTTCTTGAAAGTAACTGTGACAGAGCCTGAGATAGTGGATTAGAACTGAGGGCAGGCAGGCACATCTACTTTGCTCCAACAGGGATTAATGGTTTGACTGACCACTATTTCTTTTTTTTTTTTCAGAGATGGTGGCTGTAGCCTCTGCTTTGTTTACCCAAGACTCAGACAAGTCAGAATATAACTGAAGAACAAATAGGTGGACCCATCAGAAAAATCATTTGCATAAAAGACCAAGGTACTAGCTGGCGAGATGAAAAATAAGGAAAACAACAAAAATCACATTTCATTCGCAGGAATGAGAGAGGAAAGACAACAAATTTGATCTAAGGCTAATCACTCAGGATCACAGGAAAGGTCTGTTCAGATTCACAACAGTCCCTGAATCCAAGGTCATGGTGCTTTGAGCAAGAAATGATGGGGCTCACCCATGCCATTTCTCCAACACTTTGGGAACACTGCTTTTAAGACACATAACAACAGACTCCAGATGGACGAAAGAATAGAACGTAGGGAGAGGACTCAAGAGTCTTGGTCACAGAAAGCTAAAACAGGTGAGAAAAAAAAAAAAAAAAAAAAGTCTTTTCATATTGTAGTCCTAAATCAACTGACTGTTTGGGGAGAAAATGGACTTTCACTTCCTGCCATTTGTAAAATAACTAAAATCTATTATAGACCTAAACGTAAAACTCAAAATTACAAAACTTTTAGAAGAAAATACAAAGAAATTCCTTCCAATAGAGTAGGAAAAACACTTTTTAAATAGAATACAAAAAAGCAAACGCCATAAAATAATGTGGACATATCCAAAATCATAATTAAGGGGGAAATAAAGGGCAACCCATAATATGGGAGAATATACTCAGAATACATATATCAGACCAAGAACTTGTATTCAGAATACATAAAGAACTCACACAACTTAATAGTAAGATAAACACTTCCTGCTCCCCACTTCCACCACCAAGAGACAAAAGATTTGAATGGACACTGTATAATGAAGATATACCGAAAACAAGCTCATGAAAAGATGGTCATCACTAGTCATTCTGGAAATGTAAATTAAAACCTCACTGAGATTCTACTATACACCTGCTAGAAAGACTAAAACTAACAAAACTGACCATACCAACAGTTGGCAAAATGTGAAGAGAGTAGAAGTCTCAAATACTGCTGGTGAAAATGTAAAATAGTCAAACCACTTTAGGAAACAGTTTAGTAATTTATAAGGAAGTTGAACACACAGCCAGCATAAGGCCAGGCACGGTGGCTCATGCCTGTAATCCCAGCATTTCAGGAGTCCCAGGCGGGCGGGTCACGAGGTCAGGAAATGGAGACCATCCTGGCTAATGTAGTGAAACCCCGTCTCTACTAAAAATACCAAAAATTAGCCGGGCGTGGTGGCAGTCGCCTGTAGTCCCAGCTACTCGGGAGGCTGAGGCGAGAGAATGACATAAACCCAGGAGGCGGAGCTTGCAGTGAGCCAAGATTGTGCCATTGCACTCCAGCCTGGGCGACAGAGCGAGACTCCGTCTCAAAAAAAAAAGAAAAGAAAAGAAAAAGAAAAAGAAAAAAAAAGTGAAAACATGCCCACACCAAGTCTTGTATGCTTATGTTTATAGCACCTTTATTTGTAATAGCCAATAACTAAAAACAACTCAAATGATCAACAGGTGAATGGATAAACTGTGGTATATCTAAACAATGGAATGTTATTCAAGAATATAAATGAACAAACTATTGATATATGCAACAACATGGGTGAATTTCAAAATTATGTAAAAGAAGCCCGGCCAACAAAAGTGTACATACTATATAATTTTATTCATGTAAATCTAGAAAATGCAAAGTAATCTGTAGTTACAGAAAGTAGATTAGTGATTCCTGGGTAGCAGGGTGCAAGGACAGATAAATTATAGAAAGCCATGAAAACATTTTGGGTGGTAATGGAATTGTTTTATATTTTGAATCTGGTCTTAGTTTACAGGTCTGTACATGTCAAAACTGTTCAAATTGTACATTTAAATAGGTATAGTTTATTGTATTCCAATTATACCTCCATAAAGTTATAGAAAAGAAATAAGCAAAAATTATAAAAGATAAACCTGAAAAGATCCTTGAGAGATCCAAAGTAGATTTGAACAAATGGAAAAACATTTCTTGTTTTTTAACAAAATGATTCACCATCATAAAAATATTCACATAAATTTAATCTTATATCAGTAACAATAGTTGTCTTCTGGAGGTAGACAGTTCATTTAAAAGTTTATATGCAAAAGAAAATCAAGGAATAACAATTAGGAAAACACTAAACAAACAGTAAGGCAGGACTAGCCCTACTAGGAATTAAAATATACACCAAATCCTCTGTAACTAAAACAGATGGTACTCACATATGGCTAGGCAGGCAGACTAATGGAACAGAACACAAACTCCAGAAATAGACCCAAGCACATCTGGAAACTTTAGTATAGGAATAGACTGACTCTCAATTCACTCAGTTAAAGATGGACTACTTAATAATTTGTATTAAAACAACAGACTAGTCATTTTGGAAAAAATAAAAATTAATTCCCTGCCTCAAATTACACACCAGGATAAACCCCAAATGAATCACATCTCTGAAGATAAAAATAAAACCATTCATATTTCTAATATAGGATATTGATCAATTTATTTTTAATTCAATGGTGGTTAAAAACTTTCTAAATGTGACTCAACATCTAGATGCAATAAGATTAAAAGTCTATAAATTTTATTACATAAAATTTTTTTTGAGGCAGAGTCTTGCTCTGTCGCCCAGGCTGGAGGGCAGTGGCGAGATCTTGGTTCACTGAAAGCTCCGCCTCCCGGGTTCACATCATTCCTCCTGCCTCAGCCTCCCTAGTAGCTGGGACTCCAGGTGCCCGCCACCACCCCTGGCTAATTTTTTTGTGTTTTTAGTAGAGATGGGGTTTCATCGTGTTAGCCAGGATGGGTCTCAATCTCCTGACCTCATGATCCGCCCGCCTCGGCCTCCCAAAGTGCTGGGATTACAGGTGTGAGCTACCACACCCAGCCTTAATCAGATAAAATTATAATTAAAACACTATAGACAAAAAAGCAAATGAAAATCTGTTAAAAAAAAAATCATTTCCAACATATATCTCACATCAAAATAGGTAAGTAGATAGATTATAAAGTTGAAAATTTGGAAACTTCTGGTGTCTGGTCTCACATGTAAAAAGTTTGGAAGCCCATCACTCTATCCTCACAAGGTAAAACTGAGCAAACTAAAAAACAGTGATGCTTAATTGATCTGTCAGAGAACTGAGGTCACAGGGCAAACCACTGCCCTGAAAACTGGAGAGACAAAATACTGAGAACCACAGCTTATTGAAATTAGAAGCCACTGCTGGAGCCTATTAAAAATAATTAAATTAAATGATATTTGGCTAATTGACAGAGACTGAGCATGGAACTAGCTTGAGAGATAAAAACTCCAGGGGACCCAGAATCATGAGGCTGTAAGGGTAAGTATCAGAGAAAAATATATCATATCTGTTATGGGAGGAGAGTATAAGTAAGCATTTTGAAATAAGTCCAGAATGCTCTGTTCTTAACCAAGGCCTGTCCTCAAAGGAAACTATTTAACCAGAGCCTACCTACCTGGGTCTTGCCACAGCCTAATTTACCTGAGGAAAGGGAAATATACAACTCTAGTCTCCTTTCGCTTTCCTGTTTCACGTAAGTGGAGGAAAGGGAAGCAATGACAAGCATTTGTGAAGGTCATAACCCAGGGACACAAGCTCACTAAAAGACAGAAACCTAATCATGCAATTATAGAATGCTTCCTTTCCCCCATATGTTACCACCACATCAATAGGGCTTCTGTGTAATAACAGAGGATTACAGCTGAAAGAACTGCAAGTTTCAGATTCTATTTAAGAAGAAGCCTCTAAGGAAACCTAGAGACAACAGAAACAGAACAACAGAAAACCTAGAGACAATAGAAAAGACACTAGAGGACAATAGGACAAAGAGGACAAAGACACTAGGAACTAAAAGACAACAGAAAGGACACTGGAGAAAATTTTAACTGCTGACACATGCAACGACAACAAACAGTAAACACAGTTTAACTGCTACCCAGATACATAAAACCTCACAATGAAGGTCTATTTGCCTCAGTTTCTTTTACCTATACATCAGGTCCAGCTTTCAACAAAAATTTACAAGGCATACTGAAAGGCAAAAACAGTCTTGAGAGACAAAGCAAACTTCATAAGCAGACTTAGATATGGCAGAAATTTCAGAATTATCACACCAGAAATTTAAAATAATTTTAATTGGTATGCTCAGGGTTCTAATAGAACCTGATGGTTCTAATGGCATAAGAAAAAAATGGGTAATGTAAGTGGAAAAGATGGAAGTCTGAGAAAGAATCAAAAGGAAATGTGTGAGGTACATGGATGTGCTTTGGTCAGGAATAGGCTGAGGCAGACATCTGGGCCAGAGTGACAGTGAGTTTGGAGCACAGGTGTATAACTCCACTCGTGTAAGCTCATAGTTGGCTGTAAGCCACTATTGTCTGTAAAAGATATAACTGTCCTGCTGACACTGCATGGGGCTTGTTCTGGCATGCCTGAAGAAAGAGAGAGAGCCAGAGCCAGTCACCTTGAAGGCAGGCAGCAGGGAGCCAGGAACCTGCTGAGAGAGAGAGTAATGCTACTGACCCCTGTAAGGGAGAACCGGTCACCTTGAAGGCAAGCTGTGGGGAGCCAGGAACTGACTTGTGCCCAGAGGGAAAGAGTTAAGCTGCTGATCCTGTAAGGGAGAGCTGGTCTTGTAGGCCAGAGGGTGCAGCTGCGGGCGTGGGGGCGGTAGGAGCCATAGAGCTGGCTGCTGAGAGGAGCCACAGGGCCAGAGCAGAACGTCTGAAAGCTGCTGATGAGAAAGCTGCTGAATGAAACTACATTTCACCTGCCTACACCCCTGCAACTACCTAAGTGTTCTTTCAGCTATCTGCCACCCCCTCAGTCCCTTCAGATCTCAGCATGGGCTGGAACTGGACCCTGAGCATGACAGTTGGCATAGTGTGTCATGAGAAAATGCTAGAGATAAAAGAACACTGCAAAAGTAAATGAAGAAAACTTTTGATGGACCCATTCATTCATAGACTGAACAACACTGAGGAAAGAATCAGTCAGTTCAAAGATATGTTAATAAAAAGTTTCAAAGTGAAAAGCAAAGAGAAAAACCAGTGAGGAAAAAAATGGAATGGAATATCCAATAACTGTGACAATTACAAAAGGTCCATAAAATGGGAATACCAAAAGAAGGAAGTGAGAAAAAAAGGAAAGAAATATTTGAAGTGACAAACACCAAACTACAGATTCAGGAAGCTCAGAGAACAAGCAGCAGAATAAATACCAAAAAAAAAAAAAAAAAAAAAAAAAAAAAACTATACTTAAGCCTATTATATTAAAACTGTAGAAAATCAAAATCAAAGACAAAGAAAATCTCAAAATAAGCCAGAAGAAAAACACCTTACCTAGAGAGGAACAGGATAAGAATTACGATGGACTTCCATTCAGAGAGTATGCAAACAAAAAGGAAGTGGAATGAGATATTCAAAGTGTTGAAAGAAAAAACAAACTAACACTTGAAATTCTGAATTGGGTTATTTTTCAAAAGTGAAGTATAAATAAACACTTTCTCAAACAAACATTGAAGGAATTGGTCTCCAGGAGACCTGCCTTGTAAGAAGTGTTTAAAGAAGTTTTTCAGAGAGGAGGAAAATACTATAGACAAAAACCTATTTATATGCAAAGAAAGGAAGAATATTAGAGAAGAAATAAATGGAGGTAAAATGAAAGCTTTTATTTTTATTAATTTTAATTGATCTAAAAGATAACAGTTCAAAATAACAAGAGCAACAATGTACTAGGTGAGTATGGTTTATGGATAAGTGAAATGAATGACAGCAATGTAATAAGGGACAGGAGAGAAGAACTGAGAATACTTTGTTGTAAGTTACCTGCATTACTTGTGAAGCAGTATAGTTATTTAAAAGTGGGCATGCTGTTTCTGCTATGTTTCTGTTCATCTGCACGTGAAAAGTTAACTCATTTCATTGAGACGCTCTAATGTGCTCTATACTATGATGTCTTAGTCCATTTGTGCTGCCATAACAAAATACCACAAACTTGGTAATTTATAAATAACAAAAATTTATTCTCTCAAAGTTCTGGAGGCTGGAAAGTCCAAAATCCAGACACAAGCCTCTGGTGAAGGCTTTCCTGCCTCATCCTCACATGGAGGAAGGTTGAAGGGCAAGAGAAAGCAAACCTACCCCTACAACCCCTTTTTAAGACATGATTCCATTATTTAGGAAAGATCGCTCAAAAGGGATCTTAACACCTTAACACCTCTCGAAAAGCCCCATGTCCCAACACTATTATGCTGAGGATAAAGTCTCTAACATACGAATTTGAGGGACACATTTAGACCAAAGCAGATAAATATATACATGATAAGTAGTTGATACATTTGAACTTCCTTAAGTGGAAGAGTCCCTGCAATCCTCCTCTAGTTGTGCTGAGAGAGACAAACTATGATTTCACACCCGCGTGTTCTTAAACAGATGAATTACATGATTCTGTAACTATTTCATTCTGTTCCTTCCTTTCTCCTACTCTACCATTAATTCTTGATCAACTGGAACACACATTCTACATAAATAATTGTTTATAGCTATTTATAAGTGTAGATTAAGATAAAATATTTTAGGCTGAGGTGGGCAGATCATGAGGTCAGGAGATCGAGACCACGGTGAAACCCTGTCTCTACTAAAAACACAAAAAATTAGCTGGGCATGGTGATGGGCGCCTGTAGTCCCAGCTACTCGGGAGGCTGAGGCAGGAGAATGGCGTGAACCTGGAAGGTGGAGCTTGCAGTGAGCTGAGATCTCACCACTGCACTCCAGCCTTGGCAACAGAGCAAGACTCCGTCTCAAAAAAAAAAAAAAAAAGATAAAATATTTTATGTTGTCTCTTGATACTACTAAAATTCTTTTCTTGAAGAAATATGTTAAGAGAAAACATTTTCTAATAGATAAACATTTCTGATAATAAACACACATCATTATTAACAAACCAAATTTCAGAGCCTCTCTTACAATCTGCAACCATTCCAGTATGTTTGCTGCCACTTTCTTCCTCCTGTAAATTACCCAATTGTTTGAATCTCAATATCAATAATTTCTCCCTCACAGTGGCATTGACAGAATTAAATTAGATAGACATAAAAATAACCCCACTACATTGTCTTACATAAAAGTGGAATAAGGAGAAAATCTTCAAGGAAATTAAAAGTTCTCTTTGATTTTTAGAATTTGTTTTCCTTTCAAAATTTAGATTTACATTTCATACAACATTAGGTAAAAACAAGAAGGACCAGTGATCTGCTTCTGCTGAAATCACTGCTTGTGTCTGCCATTAGTATTAGAAAGGAGGATATGGCCTGGTACAAAGGCACTGCACCTCCTGTCCAGATGAGATAGGAGAGAATGAGAGAGTATAATGATAAGCAACTGCGCTGTAATAGTACACTAAGAATTAGCCGATCTTTTTCTCATTGTATTTCTGCTATTAAGTCCCAGCTTATCTTGGTTTTACTTTTAGCTTCCTATTATTGATAATGCATTCAGTTTAGTTACAACTCTATCTAGACCCAAGCTGTGATTTTAATGCAGAGAAATAAAACCTTAGGCTCCTTGAGGGGAGTTGATATGGTGTGGATGTTTGTCCCCTTCAAATTTCATGCTGAAATGTCATCCCCACTATTGGAGGTGAGGCCTAGTGAGAGGCTGTTTGGCTTCATGAATGGCTTGGCGACATCCCCACGGTAATGAGGGAGTTCTAGCTCTGAGTTCACATGACATCTGGTTGTGTAAAGAGCCTGACACCTCCCGCCTCTCTCTCTTGTCCCCTCTCTCACCAGGTGATATACTGGCTCTCTCTTTGCCTTCCACCACAGTTGAAAGTTTCCTGGGGCCTCACCAGGAGCAGATGCTTGTGCCATGCATCTCATACAGCCTGTAGAACCATGAGCCAAAATAAACCTTTTTTTAATACATTGCCCAGCTTCAGATATTTTGTTATAGCAGTGCAAATGAACTAACACAGAGAGGATTCATGTATTACTCACTTGTTGTCTCTCCACCACTTAATAGTGCTTACTACATAGGAACTTCATAAATTCTTAATGTTTGGATGAATAAGCCAAAAGATGTGTGAAAAATTATGCAGATAAATCTCTGATTTTTAATTTTTCACTAAGGAGAAATTTATACCTAAAATCTGAATTAACAAAATCTCATTCTCTTCAAACAAAGTTGAAGATAAGATAGGATAAATTAAGAATACATGAGGATTAAAGAGATAGTAACTCTCATTTGCAGGAAATGACATCACTGAAGAAGCTTTTTTTTTCTATTCTTTATTCTTTACTTTCAATAACTATTTCAACAAATTTTCCTGAAGAGTCCTTTGTGATACAGTCAGTTACAGCCTTGAGCTGTGCTAAATAAAGGAACAATTATAAATTTCATATTGGAGGTTTCTCTGACATACCATTCTCTTGTGGGGAGGTAGGTGAGAGGTAAAAGTGGAGAAAATATCATGATTACTTTTTCTCATTGCCTCCTTTTTACTTTTGCCCATGGTGTGTTTTACTACCATCCATTAGAGTTATGTCAAGAATAGGCTTTACCCAAAATAGCATAGTATATCATGTACCCTCGTCAGTGACTCAATTTGAAACTTACTGTCTTCTACCAGGTCAAAAGGAATTACTAATATTTTTAGAGGACATGATGGATGGCAGTTAGGATTTTAACAAACGGTGACCAAAATAAAACATCAAGATCATTTTCACTTCTGAATTGAAGAAGAATGGGAAAAGCATAAATGACATTTCTTACTCAACCTGATTTTTCCATTTATTTTGAAACGGAGAGGGAGGGCATTCGGGATAGATTCCAAGCCATCATTTAAAAATGTGGCTACAGGCATTTGTTATTGATGTATCATTGCATCATGCTACTTGAAAAAATTTTAAAGGCATTTTTCTTTGCTTGAGTCTGATTTAAGTTTGTTTGTCCAAAATTCCTCCAGGAATGCTCCCCTCTCCGTGTCTTCATTTTTCAGGGGATGAGAAGTTGACATAAGGGTTTTACTAAATTTGGTCTTGAAATCATAGAAAGAAAATTGGTGTTTTGTTGAATCAGCCCATCTCATACTGAACATCTCTCTGAAACATTTATGTTCTTCCTAGCTGACTCCTGAACTAACTAGAACTACTGATGCTTCAATTTTGGGATGCATTCAATATTTAGCTTTTATTTTATCACTTCAGAGGTATCTAGTTTCAAGTTCTTTAGTTCCCACTTCCCTAGCAAAATGGTTTATAAATTGGCATAGAAGAAACACTCAAGGGATCAGCAGGAAAGTTGAGGAGAGTCAAGGAATTGACAACTCCCCTCCCATCCACACTTCATTCAAGAACTTCTGCCTTTATTTTCTGTATATGTTTTTTTTTTCCAATTGATTACTTATTTTATTTTATTATATGTTATTTTTTATTTTATTTTATTTTATTTTTTATTTTATTATTATTAT
>NW_016803392.1:2216547-2230063 GCF_001698545.2 Rhinopithecus bieti
TGTTGCCTCAATTTCAGAGCCTGCTATTGGTCTATTCAGGGATTCAGCTTCTTCCTGGTTTAGTCTTGGGAGAGTGTAAGTGTCCAGGAAATTATCCATTTCTTCTAGATTTTCTAGTTGATTTGCATAGAGGTGTTTATAGTATTCTCTGATGGTAGTTTGTATTTCTGTGGGGTCGGTGGTGATATCCCCTTTATCATTTTTTATTGCATCTATTTGATTCTTCTCTCTTTTCTTATTTATTAGTCTTGCTAGTGGTCTATCAATTTTGTTGATCTTTTCAAAAAACCAACTCCAGATTCATTGATTTATCTGTATATGTTAAGGTTAATTCATATGTTATATGGATTAAGGGAACCACTGGTTTAAGAAGCTGAAAAATCATTGCTCTACCCTATTTAAAGCAACAGAAGAAAAGCAGAATAATAAAAGTTTAGAACCAAAAGTGATTTAAGTGACAATCCAATTCTCCGATTATACAGATGAGAAAGTTGAGCTAGGGAGAAATGAAGAAATATGTCTGAGTATACATAGTGATTTGCAGATATAAATCTATTGATTTCTACTCTAATAGTCTTTCTTATTTTTCTATAATGTCAGTGATACTTAAAGAATGAAGACTGAGGAGATATCTTTCCAAGGGCTGCCTAATTCGATGTTATTAGCTACTTCAGAGATACTCTAGACCATATTAAACCATATTTATCTGCATACATTTATCCATTCATCATTCCATCTGTAGCCAAAGAGATATAGGCCAATAATAGAAATCTGTTCCTGATTATATAGTTGTTACAGCACAAATACTATAATAAATCCATCTAATTCTCAAGCACTCAAAGTCTAAATGATAGAAGCATGTCTTTCAGAGACTATATGGAGGGCATGTAATCCAGATCCTAAATGGAAGAGAACACTGACCAGGGAGTAGACACACACATAATATAGGGCTTCTGATGATAGATTCCTGGGGACTTCCAAAAATAATTTAAACTAAAACGAGGAACTTCTTGCCTAGATTTTGCTATGAAAACTTGGATATCAGCATGTCAGTTTGGATTGTATACTGTAACTTTTTGTAATAAGTGATCTATGAGTCTCCAAGCTATATGTCTTCATTCCTGGATTTGTGTTATTCTCTAGAAGGGCATAAAATAGGAAAAACACTGTGACATTAGCACAGTCTTTTGCTATTTGCTTTATAGCATCACCAGCTCCAACACCAATCCTCCAGCTCTTAAGGGTATCTCACATGTGCTTCAAATAGTTCCTTTATTGACCACAGGGGATAGGCCCTGTTTGTATACTTCTGCTCCAGAGCCACTGCTCTGCTGTCAGGTCTCCACTGTATGTGGACCATGTTAAGGTGCCTCATATCCACTGTCAGAGCTCAATGTGATTCTCTCTCTCTCACCAGTACCACTGCTTTCATGAGTATTGCCCTCACCTCCACAGGGCACTGATGCTGCCACTGGGCGTGGCCTTTCCCTGGTACTGCTTTTTTTCAGAGTGCTATCAGATGTTTCTGCTACAATATGCCACTGCCATTTCAATGCACCCCGACACATACTCTGGCTACCATCACATACATGCTACTATCACCTACATTGGGCCTGTTTTTGCACAGGAACCATCAAGAAACCCTGTCCAATACTATATGGGGCTCTGTGAAAAACTACATTCTTCTCTTTAGTGAGATATCAGAAAAGGGCTGTTTGGGTCCTGTACTCACCAGAATTTTTTTTTTTTTTTTTTTTTTGAGACAGAGTCTTGCTCTGTCGCCCAGGCTGGAGTGCAGTGGCCGGATCTCAGCTCACTGCAAGCTCCGCCTCCCGGGTTCACGCCATTCTCCTGCCTCAGCCTCCCGAGTAGCTGGGACTACAGGCGCCCGCCACCTCGCCCGGTTAGTTTTCTGTATTTTTTAGTAGAGGCAGGGTTTCACCGTGTTAGCCAAGATGGTCTCGATCTCCTGACCTCGTGATCCGCCCGTCTCGGCCTCCCAAAGTGCTGGGATTACAGGCTTGAGCCACCGCGCCTGGCCCTCACCAGATTTTTTATTGAAAGCTGTGATGAGATAAACTTTTGACATATAGGCGTTCACAGCTTTTTTCTTCCTTTTTTCCCCCAACTTTAGCCCCTTTGCCTCTCCCCTCTTTGAAGAGATGATGGAAAAAAAATATAAGTAGATGAATTAATTTGAGTAAAGCAATTGAGGAAAAAGAACCACATTCCTGGAGGAACGAGGCCTGTAGTAGAAAGCTATGCCATGCCAGATGCATATCGTGAAAGTTCTGTGCACAGAAAGGAGAGGATGGACCAGGATGGTGAGGACAAGACTATGTAGATGGGAGAATTCTGTTAGGAAGCAAGAATGAGGGACTTTCAGCAGTGGAAGGATGCCAAGAATTTGGAGAGGACAGCATGTTTTCATTAGAATAACTGCGAACAAAATTTCTCTGTTCACATGATGCTTCAGAGATAAAGTTTTACATTTCAGCCTGGACCAGGTGCAGCTTTAAAGACATTCATATAAATATTTCAGTAGTAATGTATGGTATACTACCATATTCTCACCCTATTCCTCTCCTCTCTATACACCAAGACATAAGTTCATAGGATTAGGTCAGGAGACAAATATGAAGGAGAGGCAACAACATGTCCAAAGAACTCCTGCTGCCCCTAAAGCTGAGGCTTCACTTCACAGTCAAGTCTGACTGTCTCTTTCCTTCCCTGAGACAAATTCTCCCCAAGACTACTCTTAGTCCCACGAACTTCTGGCAGATCCAGTCCTGAGTCGGCTAGCATTGCCCAGATTTGTCTGAGCCCCAGTCAGGAAGGAACAGAGTTTGGGCTCAACTGAGACTGCCACTATCTTTCATTTCAATAAAAAGTATAATTGTCTCTTGGATCGTGGCAAATAACTCTTTTGTTGTTTTCTCATTCTGAAATTTCAGTTTTATAAATCCCCAAATTAATTCAGAGAAGCTGAAGATGAATCTGCTTCAGAAGACTACATGCTTCCCAAAGTATCCCAGTTGATTTAGGGGCTAATTTATTGTAGGTTTGTGGACTCACTAGCTTTAAGCCTCATTTTGCTTCACAGATCAGCATCTTTATTTGTTTAACAGCCACTGGCTGAATGACTCTGAGAGTTACGAAGCCATGTGGATGGCCCAGGGGCCACATGGCTCATCTGAGGTGATACTGTGTGTGTTTACTATTTGTCATCAGGTTAAGATGTGTCTCACAGAAATTAAGCTCGGGGACTGAGTCTACCAGTTCCCTGGCAAAATAATTCCAGGTTTTTAGTGATGTAAGGTTCTCCCCAAACACGTCAATGTCTTTTGCTTAAAGTCCAAGCAGAGATAATGCCACTTCCTGAGAGAAAGGAGGCTATTGCTACCATGCACCAGGCACAGCACTAGGAACAGGGGTCACTGAATAATATGCCAGGCTCTATTCTCAACTCAAGGAGCCTGCATCTAGTAAAGGAGAAAGACAGGAACCCCCACCTGGCAGAATAAATCCTAAATGGAAGTATGCTCAAAGTGTAAGGCTGGATTCTGATGGATGGGCAATTAAGTTTGACTCCACAGGGAGGAGTAGCTTATGGTAGATCAGAATGAGGTGACAATGCTTCACTGTCCTCTTTTATATTATATCTGTGCCATGAGGTGATGCTCTTGGCTTAGAAGCCCTCACACTGTCATTTACACCAGTCCCTTAGATCTCGGCCAACCCCTCCCACCCTGAGTTAGTGCAATGGCTGCATATCAAAGCATTGGAGAAGCTTTTGAAAAATAGTGATCCTCAAGCCTTACCACAGGCTGACTGAGAGAGAATCTCCAGGAAAGGAGTCTGAGGGAGTAAAGCTCTCTTAAAGCTGTCTCCCCAGAGGGACTCCCTAGATGTACAGCCAGCTAGCCTGGCACAAGCCTTCAGACTGACCTCGGGAAACCATTGCTCCAAATGACCTCCATCAGAATCCCATACAGTCCATCAGTGGGGCTGGGGAGTATTCCCTGAAGTATGCCACATGATGTTATCTGCTTTTAAAGATTCGACTGCAAGCACAATCTGAAGAGGAGACGCCTATGGGAAAAAGTGGTGTACGCTAAATTTAGAATTCACCCGTCTATTTTTGATCCCATCCATCATGTCTAGACTCTCATTTGTCACCATTGGGTAGAACTATTTAGGACACAGTCAATCAGACCACTGTGAGCTATGAGGATAAGTGTATGAGATCAGATCTAGGTTAGAGTCAAAGTTAGTTCTCGGCTCCTCCATAAATTCCTGGAAGTATTTATTGATCAGATTGAGTAGTCCTTTTTCCATAGGGATTTGGGTACATGCCAGGTTTGGCCACTTGCTCAGACCAGTGAGCTGACTGAAAATGTGCAAGCACCCCTGAACCTTCAGATTCACAGGCACCCTGGCCATGTGCACTTCTGTGGCACAGCAGCAATAGTGCCAGCTTGGTAAAGGAGGGAAGCACTGTGCGTGAGGCAAAAGAACTGGATTCTGGTTCTCACTGCCACCATGTATCTGGATGACCTTGGGTGTTTCACAGAACCTCTCTGGGTCAATTTCCTTATCCATAAAATGAGGGAACTTGACCAAAAGATTCTCAGGGTCAGACCTCTTTTCACTGGGATAATGTATGATTAATAATGCTTTGGAAATTACTATAAAATGATTTGCATATATATCTCTGCCTAAGCTATAAGTAGTTGGAAATGTGATGCCCAGAAATAATTTTTCAAAAACCATTCTTTACTAATTAAAATGGGATGAAAGAAAATGGTCTAATATTTATTTGATGTCTGCTGTGCACCAGACATTGTATTAAGTGGTTCTCCCTTTGTGAGTTCATTTAAGCCCTCTAAAAACCCAAGAAAATTCCTGTTTCAGTTAAGAAGACCCTGGAATATTCTCATTTCGGGTAAGATGGCAGACTCAAAGGGTAAAATAACTGCCCTAAGTTCACAGAGCTAGTAAATGATAGTGCTAGGGCTCAAGTCCAGGTTTTGTTGTTCTAAATCCAGTGCTTTTGACAGTTAAAATTCAGTTGTAATCCTGTGGGTGGGAGAGGCCCTTTGTAAATCAATTGGCTGGTCCAGTTCAGTGGAGAATCACTGTGGGTAACCACACGTGAGAACATTGCTATTTGCCCTGCATTTCATGTTTGCCTTCAGGGACCTTCATAAGGCTTACATTAGCAACTCAGTCTCTAAGTTACCAAATGAGTGTCCCTGTCCCCTTTCTGCTCTTACTAATTTTTATTTCTTAAAGAGGAAAGTTAGAAATAAATCACAACTAAGTATTAGGGCAAAATTAATGCTGTGTCTTTAATCATGTAAATGCAAGCAAAATTCCCAAATTTAAAACCCCGAGGCAAACATAGCAGAACCCATTGTACCAGCAGAGAGGGAAAGAATACCGTATTTATTAAATTTAAAAAAATATTTGCTAGGATATTGTATGGTAGTAGCACAGAGAGTCATGACTTTACATGTTCTGCCTTTCTATGTGCAATTTTAACACTGCATTAATTGCAACCATAATTCACTGATTTTATGAAATATTCTTTAAAAATGAAGTATTATTCTAAGGCTTAAAATGTTAAAAAGAATTACTTATCAGTGTTATTGGCTCACATAACATTTATAAAAGATGAAGAGACAGCTTGAAATGATTCCGAGGTCACACAGTAGGGACTTTAGGCTGTCAAGCCGCAATTCACACTTGGCACCTGGCAAACATTTAAACCACACATCTGTGAAAACTTAGCCATTCTTTGAGTAATAGGAATGCCTCATACAGAATCTACTCTGGTAGAGGAACCAGTGGGCAGATGTGCCATTCATCACAATGTGGAGGCCCAGCATTTTCATGGGGCGTGGAAGAGGCACCAGCAGTATTTTCTAGCCTCAATTGTCTCTTTGGCCTACAGCTTTCTATCATTTACTTAACACTCAATTTCCTTTCACCTCTCACCATCACCATCATTGTTTTCAGTTATTTTAGCTCAGAAAGTGTGGATCTAATATTGATATCTAGATTGGTCAGTTCCAGAAGTTAAAGGTCCTTGCCAGCCTTGATCTAAAGTCACACAGACACACAAACACACAGACACAGAGAGAGAGAGAAAGAGAGGGAGAGAGAGAGAGAGAGAGAGAGAGAGAGAGAGAGAGATTGTTTGTGAGCAATGTCCATTCAATCTGGGATCTGTGTGATCCTTTAGGTATTTTATTACCTGTTTTGTTCTCTTAATTTCTCTAGTTTGGTTTCAGTGTAGACTGAGGTCTAGTCAATAGATAACCTAGATACCATATCACTGACTTGTGAGAGTAATTGTTTTAATGAGGCATCTGACGGGCTTTTGTTGGTCCCCAGGAAGCACAGCAGAAGGGATTGTGTTTATAATCAACTCTAATCCCTTCTAATCTTCCACCTTAACCTCACCAAGAATTAAGTGATTGATTTTTGGTCTCTTGAAAGAAAATAAGGACCTCCTGAGACAAAACTTGGTAGCTGTCCAAAGACAAAGAAACAATTGAGGGCTGGCACCATTTGTACTTTGATATGGGGAACTGTGTTGATCTAAGTAGGCAATTTCCCTCCCACCAGTTTTTGGTTCCTATTTGAGCACTCGCATTGTCCTGGGTCAGGGGTCAGACAGAATTTCATAATAATTTATTTACCTCAGCATCAGACACCTGTAAGACAAAATATGGCAAATATGGCTAGGCCAGGTTATTCTTTGGCATTCTGCTTCCTCTAAGAGCTATCCCTCACTCCCTTGACCTAAAGTCCAAAGGTTGTGGTTCCCAGATTACTGCTTTCATACAGCAAGCACTACCCTTTTTCTCACTCCACTCAGAAAGGCCATGTTATTTCCCCTCTAAAAAAGTCTGTTTTCCCATATAAGTTGGTGTTGGCTGGAACAACAATGCGCTGTTGGGGTAAGAAGCAGCTGACTACTAAATTAGATGTTATTCACACAAGTGCTCATTTTTTAACCTACTAGTGAAATTTGGGCTGAAATGATAAACTAATGAGAATAGAGAACAATACATAAGCATTGAGGGAAAGCTAACCTCCTCCTTCCTTACTTCTCTTGTCCCCTCCAAACCTCCTATTCTCACCGTTCCTCAGCCACTTTTTTAGTTTCTCTTTTTCCATATAGTTCAAATATGCAGTGCCAGAGGAGTGGTGTGCACAGAGACTGAACATCAAGTCAGAAGGCAGAGAGGGAGAGGATTCTTTGGAGAGCAAAAAAAAAGAGAATGAGAGACAGCAAGAGGGGGAAGCAATTAAGTATATTTGACAATATACCCCATTGTCAGCATATTTAATTGTCTTCACTCAACTTTTTGTACCTAGGCCCCTCAGCCTCCTAACATCACCACCTGGCCAAGCTGCAGCCTCCTATCCAGCATTCTCCTATCTTGCTCCCTAATACCAGGTACTGTTGATTCCAGTTCAAAGTCAGCCCTTCATCTTCAATCACACTCTCACCTATGCTCAGAATTTTTTTTTTTTTTTTGCCTCCTGTCACCATCCTCCCAGTCACTGACCCAAAATTCCCTGTTCCACTTTCCTTGGGGCTCCTTCCTCACTGATTTTCACAAATAACCCATCTTCTCTTCTATTAACACACAAGGTTGGGGATTCAAGTCAGAACTTCAACTTTCTTACTCTCCACATCCCAATTTTACCGTAATTTCTCTGATAACCACCCTGCTATAGAGCAAGCACTTCCCTGTTCAGTCTGTGTACTCCATCAGTGCTCTATCTCAATCTCTTAATCTCCCAAATACTTCCCTGTGAGTTTTTTCCTGTTTCTTGAATTATTAATCTCTTCCTCTTCACTATCTTCTTCCTGCAACCTAAAATAAATTTTATCTTATGAAAAACGTCTCATCCCAACAATACTTAACTGCCTCCCCCTCTTGCGATCTTTCATCCTCTTTTTTTTTTTCTTTTTTTTCTCCAAAGAATCCTCTCCCTCTTTGCCTTGTGACTTGAAGTTTAGCCTCTGTGCACACCACTCCCCTGGCACTGCATATTTTAACTTACTAGTGATAAATGAAGTTGGGAGTGTAGACAGAGAATGAAAGAAGAAAGAAAATAGAACTGCTGAAAGGTTAAGATTCCAAGAGTAGAAGGTGGAATCACCTACGAAGAAGATGGGAAAAGGCTGGCCACAGAAGTGTGTATGGGGTTAGGACTGGGAGCAAGAGAGCACGGCCCTGGACTTACCCTGAAAGCCAGACCAAGGTCCACAGAAGCCCCACTTTCTGAGCAAAGGGTATCAGGAGAGGAAAGAGCCAACCTCCATTCCAGCCTGGTGGGCTTTACCCAATCGATTTGTGGTTGCATTGCTGGGACAAAGAAGTGAAGACCAGTGCAGCAGGTGTGAGGCTGGCCTTTGTCTTGCAAGACACTGCTGGACAGAGGGGACAGTCAGATGCTAATGCCAGGGGGACCAGCAATCCTGGAAGGAGCTACTAGGAGATGAAGGAATCTTCTGGTTAAGGGACGTGATGCCCCCTCACCTCTCTCTACCTACCTATCCATCCACAACTTCTAGCCCCAGGAACTTCAGTTTTTAGCAAAGCATTACTAATATATAGGTTTCGTAGTGATTTGATTGCCTTTTGTTTTCTCAGCATCCACGTCAGATGTGTCTTTGAAATTCAAATTAATGAAAAATATTGGTTTTTTCCAACCTATCAGCAAACATTATGACTTTTATAATCAAACTTACATTTATAAGAAGAGTAGCCAGACCAAGGCTCAAGTATAATTTAAACGGAAAAAAAAAAAAGTGCTTTATTGTTTTGTCACACTGGAACCTTGAGCCACACAGTCAAGTTTATGTCAGAAAATTATTAAAGGACCAAGTCTACTACAACATGTGGATTTGGGGAGCATATGTCATATTTGATGTGGAAAAGAGGAATATCCCACAACTCGGTATAAAGGATATGTCAAAGGCAAGGGTACTTCATAACAACCTAAGAGGAGATGAGAGGGAAAATCAGTGCAGAAAGAATCTTTGAACCTTTCTTAGCCAAAAGAAAACAGCTCCTCACTCAGATAGACAATACTGTCCCTGAGTAAATGTCATCTGTAAGAATATTTATCTTTGTGTTCCCACTTTCTTTGATGATATCATTATTCTAGGCAAAGATCATTCCTGTTTGGCCCGCAAACATCAGCAGCACATAAACACTAACTTGCTTAGGGAACTCCACTGGCAGCAGAGCCCAGGGAAATTGTGTCATCCGTTTAAGATGTCTCATACCACAGACACACTGTTATCCCAGGCCATTGCTGGCTTCCTTGAAAGCAATAAGCAGACAATACAAGGAGCTGGCAGGAAATCCAGTATCTAAACCCAATATGAGATTATGGGCCCAATCTAATAAGAATAGATTCATCTGGCTTTATTCGCATTTTGTCACCTGCTTTGTGAGGAAAGTAAAACATGATAAATCAGAGAATTATGGCAACCTCTGAGTGCATATTGACTCATCATTCCCTGAACTTTTATGCCGAACATCTAGAATCATGCAAATTAGTGGGGACTCAGTTTCTTAGCTGTACCTTTCCTTCTATTACAGTGGAAGCTTAAAAGACTTTCTCAAGCTTAGCTTAAAAGATTACAATGTTGAATGTTCTGTGCCTAATTTAAATTCACAGTGAATTTGATGAAAATTTAGACATTTATTTGATGTATGTTAAAGAGTCTAGAGTCATCATCACTCCAGGAAGCAACTGAGGCAGATGCTAACTTTCCTATGACTTCCATGGGATCTATGCTTTTAATAAAACTTAAATTTGATTTGAACAAAATTGATAAGGGGCAAAAGGACAGAGAATCTGAAGTTTCAGCTTCTTCTTGTTTAGCAAGAGTTTTGTTTTTTTAAGCAGATGGATTTATTAATATTTTAAAGCATTTCTGTGCCCAAACCAGTAGATCTGTGTATTGGGTAGCTATTTACTTTAGGCTTTTATGTAAGCCCTAGCAAGATCTTCCCATTAATCCAATCACAGCAGCAGGCTGTGATTAATTTACTGCAGCATTGATTTTTTAAGGATCATTGAAAAGGCCTCCTTAGTTCAGGGAGAAAAAATGCATTAAGGGATTATAGGCTACATCTGCCAAAACTAAGATATTTACTCATATAATTTATTGTAATTTTCTGTTTTACATGACCTATCATTTTCTATATATTTCATGGAAATCTTATATTTTATAACTTAATGTCAGGCCAAGTCATTTGGTGATGACTATTAAACTCGTCTTGAATCAATGAACTAGAAGGCCATTTTCATTGATGTAATCTTTAGCAGTTTACCATTTTACTAATGAGGAAATGCAAGCCCAGAAATTTAAATGACCTATCTACCCAACATCACTGAGTTGGAGGAGAGCTATATCTAGAAACTGCCTTCTTTCCCTTGACTCCTCTCTCTTGCTTCTTACTTTTCTTAGCATTATTGTGACTTTGTTAGCTGTACTATGGGCCAGATGCTACACCAGAAACTTCCACATATGTAATCCCTTTGAATTTTCACAGCAATCTTGAAGGAAGGCGTTGTCATTACCATAATTTTATATGTAAGGAAATTAAGCTGAAAGAATTTAAGTTACTTGACCAAGATCATTCAACTAAAAGCTGGGTAAATCCTAGATACTAAGCTAAAGTTTGTTTCCACCCAAATTCTAAGCCCCTAATCGTACCCTATACATAACATTGCTTAGAAAGATGACATTGCAGTGTTCTGCCACTTTTGCCATTTCCTCAACTTCTTCCATAGGGCAAAAGGTGAGTTTCTAAATTGTTCATGATATGAGCTCAAATCCTTGCCTGAAAATCACTCTCTTTGACAACTTTTTGCTCCATATATCACTCTCTGTCTTAGGGATCCAAAACAGAGCTGAGAACTTTGGTTAATAATGGATGGCACTAACCAGAATACAGATCACTCTTCTTCAGCTCTTTTGAATCTGTATGGTTGACACGGGGAAAGAAAAATAAATTCACATTTGTTTTCATCAAGGAAAGAATTAGGCAATTCATGTAAAATAACATTTTGGTCAAAAGTTGTTGTTATCATTAGAAAAACAAAAAGGACTATGCATTTTATGCTAAGAATAGCTTGTTTTGCCCCTGGCTTACTTGGATGCCAGGCACTTTACATGTCATCAGCCTTCATACATACCCATTTAAGAGATGCTAGAACACAGAAGCTTAGAGAGATTTAGCATTGTTGTGGGAAGTCAGGAACCCCAAATGGAGGCACTGGCTGGAGCCATGGCAAAGGAACATAAATTGTGAAAATTTCATGGACACTTACCAGTTCCCAAATAATACTTCTATAATCTAATTATAATTTAATCTCTTAACCCTGTTATCTTCATAAGCTGAGGATGTACATCACCTCAGGACCACTATGATAATTGTGTTAACTGTACAAACTGATGGTAAAACATGTATGCTTGAACACTATGAAATCAGTACACCTTGAAAAAGAACAGAATAACAGCAATTTTTAGGGAACAAGGGAAGACAATCATAAGGTCTGACTGCCTACGGGGTGGGACAAAAAAAGCCGTATTTTTCTTCTTGCAGAGAGCCTATAAACAGATGTGCAAGCACGGAAGATATTGCTAAATTCTTTTCCTAGTGAGGAATGTTGATATTAATACTCTGCGAAAGGAATTCCTTCCTGGAGGGAGGTCTATAAACGGCTGCTCTGGGAATGTCTGTACTATGCAGTTGAGATAAGGACTGAGATATGCCCTGGTCTGCTGCAGTACCCTCAGGCTTACTAGGATTGGGAAACTCCATCCTGGCAAATTTTTGGTCAGACTGGTTCTCTGCTCTCAAACCCTGTTTTCTGTTAAGATGTTTATCAAGACAATACATGCACCACTGAACATAGACCCTTATCAGAAGTTCTGCCTTTAGCCCTCTGTCCTGTTTCCTCAGAAGCATGTGATCTTTGTTCCGCTTTTTTGCCCTCTGAAGCATGTGTTCTTTGTGACCTACTCCCTGTTCATACATCCCCTCCTCTTTTGAAATCCTTAATAAAACCTGCTGGTTTTGAGGCTTGGGTGGGCATCATCGACCTACCGATATGTGATGTCACCCTTGGCAGCCCAGCTGTAAAATTCCTCTCTTTGTACTCTTTCTCTTTATTTCTCAGACTGGCTGACATTTATGGAAAATAGAAAGAACCTATGTTGAAATATTGGGGGCAGGTTCCCCTGATATCTGGTGCGTCAACATGGTTTTCTTTTTCCTAAGTGCATGTAGGAACCCAATTCCCTTTGGTAGGTGTGGAGAAACGTTCATCGGTCCAGTTCACAGAAACCCTTGTTTGGCTCCCTGACTATTGGTGAGTTGTCTGTGTATTGTCTGATGTAATTAAGGATCACGTGGAGTCTAAACATTATGCTTATCTCTGCTATATTAAATTCCTGTTAAAACAGGGAGGAGTTCAAGTGCCCATGGAAAATATGGTCACCCTATTCAGGGCAGTAGAAGAACACTGTCCTTGGTTTCCTAAAAATGGAACATTAGACCTCCACAGTAGCGGGTGGGGCGGTTGATCTCTGTAGTACCATTCCTCTAAATTTACTACCTAATTCTTTGCCTTTAATTGTCCCCCCGGCGGGTCACTGGCCCTTTACCTCAAGGTTCGGTGGGTCTGGTGTTAGGCAGGGCATCCACCTCTGCTGAAGGTATCATAGTTCATACTGGTCTCATTAATTCTGATTCCTCGATGAGATTAAACTTACAGTGTCTGCCAAAGTTCCTGTTTCCATTCCAGCTGGTGAGTCAATTGCTCAATTACTTTTACTACCTAATATTGTTTTAAACAAAGGAGATAAGACATGGGGCCCTAGGATGGGCTCCGGTGGCGAAAAGCTGCTTTTGGATTAATATAATTTCTAAACAACGGCCCACCTGCACCATACACATTCAAGGAAAAAAGTTTGACGGCCTGGTAGATGTTTCTATTATTTCCTCTAATTTATGGCCTTCCTCCTGGCTTAAACATCCTGCTATGGGACTAGTAGGTATTGGAAAGCTGATGAAGTTCACCAGAGCACATTTACCTTGCCTTGCACTGGCCCTGATGGTCAAAAGGGTACAATTCAGCCTTACATCACGCCAATCCTCATTAATCTTTGGGGTAGAGATTTGCTGGCACAATGGGGAGCTAAAATTAATATTCCGTGTAACTCTTATAGTGCTCCCAGTCAACATATAATGGAAAACATGGGGTTTGTTCCCAAACTTGGTCTTGGTCCAAGACATGAAGGAATTACTAAACCTCTTCAAGTTACTATAAAAGAAGACAGGGCTGATTTAGGTTATCCCTTTTAATGACGGTCACTGCCATGACTCCTAATCCTATTCCTTTACAATGAAAATCTGAAACACCTGTTTGGATTGAGCAGCAGCTGCTCTCTAAAGAAAACTGGAGG
>NW_016803392.1:2232157-2257889 GCF_001698545.2 Rhinopithecus bieti
CCCCTGCTTTAATACCTAAAATTGGCCTCTTATAGTTATTGATCTTAAAAACTGTTTCTTTCATATTGTTTTACATATATCAGATTGTGAAAAATTTGCTTTTACTGTACCCTCTATCAATAATCAGGAGCCTGCAACTCGTTATCAATGGAAAGTACTTCCTCAGGGACAGGCTGTGGTGGAACGGACCAATCACACTTTAAAAACTCAATTGTCCAAACAGTCTGAGCAACAAAAGCATAATTTAACCACTCCCCACTCCCAATTACATTTAGCATTGTTTACTTTAAACTTTCAAATGTGCCTAAAGACAATACTCTAACTGCAGATGAATGCCATTATACAGGCAAAAAATTCTCCCTAAATGAAGGCAAGCCAGTGTTATGGGAAAACTCCCAGACCCATACCTGGGAACCTGGAACAATTTTAACGCAGGAAAGATGGTATGCTTGTGTTTCACCAGAAGATCATCAATCCCCGGTCTGGGTGCCCACTAGAAGACTTAAACTTTGTGTAAATACTGACAATGAAAACCACAGGGAAAAGACGTCCATGTCAGAGACCACCCTCAAACCTGGTGAGATCTGTGCCAACTCCTCAGAAACTGGCATGCCAAATCAAAATAGGTCTGGTTCAATCCTCCCTAATGGCAATGGAGACCCCTTGAACTAATCCCACTTCTCCTAATTCCCTTTCTTTTTCTCCTTATGAACCTAAAAATCTCACCATTTCTATTAGCCTGAAAATAACATCCCTCCGTTCTTCTCTTCCTCCTTCAGCACTGGTTCTTGCTTAAATAGGTTTTATTTAATAATTCTCCTCCTTATACTTTCTGTCTCACCAGTTTCCCCTCAAAGTGATTTACCTGCTACACAAAAGTATTCTTATTGGGCTTATGTGCCTTTTCCTCCACTTATTCGACCTCTCACCTGGGTGGATGCTCCTGTGGAAATCTATACTAACAATAGTGTGTGAATGCCTGAAGCTACAGATGACCATTGCCCTGCTCAACCAGGAGAAGAAGACACTGCATTTAATGTTACTATGGGTTATAAATACCCTCCTCTGTGCCTCGGACATGCACTTGCTTGTATCCATCTAGAAACTGGAGTCTGGGCTGTTTATCTTCTGGAGAGATTAGCTAAAAGGGAATGAGGACATTTAGTCTCTGGCCTCTCCCTTTCTCCTTTAAGACAAATAAAAAGGGGAGTAGTAGGAGATACCTCATACTTTCAATATAAACCTGTAGAAAAACCATGTCCTAAAAATTTTGAGGGCCCATCTAAAACTTTAATTTGGGAAGACTGTGTTAACTCACATGCAGCAGTATTCAAAAATGACTCATATAGTTTAGTAACAGACAGGGCACCAAAGGGCCATTTAAAAAATAATTACTCCTCTGGCAGGAGGGAATGCCTGGAGGCTACTTATTTTATTTCTTCTTGGGAAGATGAGGATCATCATCCTACTTTGCATAGGAGGTTCAGCTTGTTCTTTCCCTTAAAACGGGAAGATAAGGGCATTACCCACCCTCTCAAGGCCTCGTATGATATTCCCCATTCTGAGCCCAGAACACCCAGAACTTTGGAAATTGGCTATTGCCATCTCAGGACTGCAAGTATGGGAAGGGGAAACTTTTCTGTCTGTTGTCCCCACTACTGCCCCTCGCATCTGTGATTCTGAACCCCATGATAAATCCCCTTTGAACCCTTTTCCTCTTTTTGATGCCAATCCTCCTTTATGGGACTCCGATTGGCATTATGATAATTCTTCTTGACCCAAGTATTGCCCTCCATCTCTTCAGCATCCCCGGGCACCTCAGATAGCTTCTTTACAGTGGAGAGCATCAGGTGTTGCCACTGCCACTCCTCTCCCTCAGTATCAACATAGATTCAAACATTCTGCTTTGTTTAACTCCAACCTGACTATTCCTATACAAAGTTAAGTCTCCTTACATGATGTTAGTGGGAAATATCAAAATTTGGATGAACAATCAAACTGTCTAATGCATTAATTGTCATTTATACACTTGTGTTAACTCCTGTTTTGACTCCAGGTAAAGTGTAATGTTGGTTCGAGCTCGAGAAGGAATCTGGATACGGATAACTTTACCCAGACCTTGGGAATCTTCCCCCTCAGTACATTTAATTAATGAAGTGTTACAATGAATTCCCAAATGATCTAAGAGATTTGTTTTCACTTTAAACGCTGTGATCATGGGCCTAATTACAGTCACTGCACTGGCCACCACTGCCAGAGTGGCGTTACATCAATCTATTCAAACGGCTCATTTTGTTAATGATTGGCAAGCCAGTTCCACCCAAATGTGGAATTCTCAACAAGGCATTGATCAAAGAGTAGCTAATCAAATTAATGATTTAAGACAGTCTGTTATTTGGCTTGGAGATCAGGTAGTGAGTCTCAAACATCACATGCAAATGCAGTGCGATTGGAATACTTCTGATTTCTGTGTCACACCAGATTCTTACAACGAGACTGATCATTCATGGGAAATGGTCAAAGGACACATTCTGGGTAAGGAAGATAATTTATCCGTGGACATAACTAAATTAAAGAAACAAATTTTTGAAGCCTCTCAAGCTCATTTATCCATTGTGCCTGGAGCTGAGGCATTAGATCAGGTGGCAGAAAGTCTTTCTGGACTAAACCCCACGACTTGAATTAAGTCTGTTGGGGGCTCCACTGTAGTAAATTTTGGAATTATGTTTCTCTGTTTAATCAGCTTGTTTTTAGTATGCCAGATCAGTCAAAGAATCCTGCATCAAAACCAAAAGAATGAACAAGCCTTCATCGCCATGACACATCTGTATAAAAAGATAGGGAGAGATGTTGTGGGAAGTCAGGGACCCCAAACAGAGGAACCGACTGGAGCCACAGCAAAGGAACATAAAATTGTGAAGATTTCATGGACATTCATCAGTTCCCAAATAATACTTTTACAATTTCTTACGCCTGTCTTACTTCAATCTCTTAATCCTGTTATCTTTGTAAGCTGAGGATATATGTCACCTCAAGACCACTATGATAATTGTGTTAACTGTACAAACTGATGGTAAAACATGTGTGTGTTTGAACAATATGAAAATCAGTGCACCTTGAAAAAGAACAGAATAACAGCAATTTTTAGGGAACAAGGGAAGACAATCATAAGGTCTGACTGCGGGGTCAGGCAAAAGAGCTGTATTTTCTTCTTGCAGAGAGCCTATAAATGGACGTGCAAGTAGAGAAGATATCACTAAATTCTTTTCCTAGCAAGAAATATTGATATTAATACTCTGGGAAAGGAATTCCTTCCTGGAGGGAGGTCTATAAACGGCTGCTCTGGGAATGTCTGTACTATGCAGTTGAGATAAGGACTGAGATATGCCCTGGTCTGCTGCAGTACCCTCAGGCTTACTAGGATTGGGAAACTTCATCCTGGTAAATTTTTGGTCAGACTGTTTCTCTGCTCTCAAACTCTGTTTTCTGTTAAGATGTTTATCAGGACAATACGTGCACCACTGAACATAGACCCTTATCAGAAGTTCTGCCTTTAGCCCTTTGTCCTGTTTCCTCAGAAGCATGTGATCTTTGTTCCGCTTTTTTGCCCTCTGAAGCATGTGTTCTTTGTGACCTACTCCCTGTTCATACATCCCCTCCTCTTTTGAAATCCTTAATAAAAACCTGCTGGTTTTGAGGCTTGGGTGGGCATCATGGTCCTACTGATATGTGATGTCACCCCAGCAGCCCAACGGTAAAATTCCTCTCTTTGCCTTTGTTTCTCAGCCAGTCAACACTTACGGAAAGTAGAAAGAACCTATGTTGAAATATTGCGGGTAGGTTCTCCTGATATAGCATTTTGTGTAGGGCCACAGTTAGAAAATGGCAGAGCCAAGAACCAAAGCATATCTGATATGCCATGGATCCATGTTCTGTACAAGATTTTCTCTGTGCTGAACAGCCCAAATTAGCACAGGGCTTATATATATATATCTGTAAAGTTTTAGGTGTGATTTTCAAAAATGATTTTGGATTCTGACATGGCAAAACAAGCCCCAGTGGAGAGGCTTTTGATGCCTTTCTACGAATTGCTTCTACTGGGAGTACAGACAGGAAGTGTCTGGAGGCCAGGCTGGATGCTGCTTAGTCTCTGCTGCTTAGAGGTCACTGAGAAACCACACCTTTTGAAAAGTTAGCTGTTGTTGGTGCAAATCACTGAGGAGGAAGACTCCACACTGCTTGTCTCCACTGTCAAAAGAGAGGATTTGACACTGTGGGAAACTTGTGCAATCCCAAGATTGCTATGGATTCATTATTTTTTTACTTTTAGTCCATGTTTCTTTTTCTTTAGCCACACTTAGATATTTTTTCTTAATTTCTTTTCTCAATATCCATGACTTTTGACTTTCATTTTCTGTTTAAAAATATATTCTCATACAAAGATCTTGGTTTAATTTCTCAATACCCACTAACCATCCACTTAGCCTTCTGTCCAATTCTTGAAAAATATTACTTCTATTTTGAAAAGGTTTTCATCCTTCTAGTTTTTGTGTTTAACTTCTTACCTCATGTTTCTTATCACAGGGGCGATAGTGAGACAGAGAGCCCACAATAGAGAATAAAACTTCTTTTGTTTAGGCATTGGGAGGATGGTTCTCCAAAAAGCCTCCTTCTGAGCTACTTAGACTATTGATGGTTCATCTCATGTGGGAGCATGTCTTAAATCAAGGCCCCTGGAAAACAGACACTGTGGTGAAATTTGCTTACAAAAGCTTTATTGAGAAGTGCTCTTGAGAACAATACCTACAAGGGAGAGAGAGAAGCAAGAGGGGATAGAAGAAGTTGCCTTCCAATAAAGTTGCAACAGAAGCCTCAGCCCTTCCCACAAGAGAGCTCTAGAGCTGGGATGTCCCTTCAGAGTTATCGAGAATTGAGGCACAAAGCCAGACCTTTGTGCATCCTCCTTCATTATCCACACACTACCTGTGTGCTGTTCCCAGGGAGAAAGCAAAAACTTAGAGAGGCAGCTTTCTTTAGATTAAGGAAATTCTTGGAGAGTGATACAGCTATGAGCCATCAGCAGGCAACACTCCCAGCAGCAGAAAAAATTAGTGCTTCAGTCCTGAATGGGGAAGTGGACAGTGCACCACAGTATCCACTACACACCTCCAGTTTTCTCAGTGTTGATAGCATGCTTAATTTTCTGAAAATATTTTATTTCATTATATCTTTAGTGGGCCAAATGGTGACCCAAGATATATGCAAAAGGCACCTGTAAATATGATCTAATTTGGAAAAAGGATTTTTGCAGATGTAATTAAATTAAGGATGTCAAGAAGAGATCCTCCTGAATCAATGGGGTGGGCCTTAAATCCAATGACTAATGTCCTTACAAGAAACAGAAGAGGAGATGACACAGGAAAAGGAGGAGAAGTCCATGAGAAGACTGAAATAACTGGAATGAAGCTCACAACCCTAGAAGCTGGAAGAGCCAAGGAACAATTTGTCCCCTAGAGCCTTTGGAGGAAGCATAGCTCTGCTAACACCTTGATTTTGGACCGAGTCTTCATAATTGTGAGAAACTGAATTTATTTTATTTTAAGCCACCAAGCTTGTGGCACTTTGCAACAGCAGTCCTAGAAAACTAATACAACATCTTATACCATTTAATCGCTACATAAAATTTGTATTCTTAAAACCCTCAGTAGGAGGGAGAGTGGCATTGAGATACTTATATCCCTAGGTTTCCACTGGAGTGGTTGCCAAGGTTTGGCTACACATCCATGCTGAAGGCCACGGTTCCTGTTGGGAGGCTCTCTCCCTTTAGCTACCCTCTCTGGTGGCTGTCTCCCATTTCCCTTCAGCCATAGGAAAGAAAGTGACTTCCCAATGTTGCTAATCCCTAAGAACTGCGCTGCCCTGGTCTCTCCTAAGCCCTACTACATCTTTATAAATAGCCCCTATAGTAAACTCTATTCAATTATCACTTTTGAGTGTGCCTTCTGTTTTCCACTGAGACTAGACTGGCTTGTCAACTCTGGGGTAATTTAGCTCCCAGGGAGCAATGACTTCAGTCAATGCTAAGCCACTAGTGACAGCAAAAGTTGTATTGCAGCTTTTCTGAGATTTTGTAATATTATGTGCCTATATGTAAGAGACTTGGATTTTATAATACTTATTTTCCCATAGTTATAGCTTTAGATCCTTTAACCCTCTGGCTTTCAAAAAGAAAGAATCTTGTCATTGGTAGAGATAAGTTTGTCATCCTTATTTTTATCTATCTTAAGTACTGCTATTGAATTCCATCCCTTAGGTAACAAGAATTTCTCTATTTTCTACAGTTGATTTGAGCACTTGGAAAGCCAGTCATAAAATGTCTTAAGATTTATATTCTCTCTGGCAGGGCAAATATTGTCTGCTTTTTTATGTGCTGCTAATTTCCTTCATCTTACATACTCCACAGGAGACCTACAGGTAATAATTGGTGGCAGATCTAATGGGCTCCTTGAACTGCTCATAGCTACTGTAGGCACCCCTCTTCTTGATAACGCTGAGATAATATCATGGAAGAAGAGAGATTATTTATCTTTGTCTCCTGTACAGATCAATCCTAGTGCCTGACATTTAAGTGGAGCTCAGTATTTGTTGAGACACTCAGCAGAATTAAGAATGTATCTGTTTTTAGAACTCTGACTAGTTTATTTCAATTTTGTGGACCTTGTGAAATGAGTATGCTGTATTGTTTCTATTGATGGGAAATGGATTTACTTACTCAAGAGAGTTTCAGCAAAAAATATTCATATAGTATCTATTATGTGCTCAATACCATTCTGGGGACAAGGAATAGAGCAGTGGAGTAATCAGACAGCCTTAGCATGCATTCTCCACAAAAGCACAGCCTGAGACAAGGGCCTGCCTACAATTACTTTGGGATGTAATCCCATGAAAGAGGAGTGGGGGTAAAAAAGAGTGAAACAGGGAAGGAGGGAAAGTCAATGCAAGGGTGCAATATCAAGCAGCTTACACTATGATCCACTGTTGTCTGGGTCCCTCTGGGCACTTTCTTAGGATCTGTGTAGAATGCGCCTTAGAATCTTTCACCTGAGCAACACAAGCTCTTGTTCCCCATTGGTCAAAGGTTGCCCCATGAGGTGTTGACTCCCTGTACTTCCAAAGTCACGCATGGGTATGCATGGATGAGTGGAATGAGGCCTCCACCCCCACCTATCCCCCTCCCCTCGCTGAGGGGGCAGAGATGACCAAGTCAGAAAGTAAGAGATATTTAGGGCAGCTGAGGAGAGGTGCTTTCGGGCTTACATTTGAGCAGCCTGTTGGACCCATGACAGCTGGAATGAAAAGGTGTGTGTGATATTGTGATGTAATAATTATGTATTTGGTCTTTGCCCCCGGTTCCTGGCACACAACCCCTGAAACTCTTGGAGCCTCTTAAGTGATAGATGTCTTTGTGTGTGCTAGCAAGATGACTGATGACTGGGGACTCTGGGATAGCCTCAGGATGGGAGGCTGGTTACCAGGGGAACCAACCATGTGATTAGAAAGTTGAAACTTTCAGCCCCACACCCTGACCTCTGAGGAGGGGAGGGGGCCTGAAGGTTGAGGTTGAGTTGATCACCAACGGCCAATAATTTAATCAATCATGCCTATGATTGTAATAAAGCCTCCATTAAAACCAAAAGGGCTGGGCTTGGGGAGCTTCCATATTGCCGAACAGGTGAAGGTGCTGGGAGAGCAGAGCACCTGGAGAGGGCGCAGAAGCCCCACACCCTTCCACATACCTTGCCTTATGCATCTTTTCCATCTGGCTGCTTATCTGCATCCTTTATAACATTATTTACATGGGTAAACATAAGTGAACTGTTTCACTGAGTTCTGTGAGTCACCCTAGCAAATTAGATGAACCTGAGAAGGGGGTCATGGAAACCCTGAATTAAAGCCAGTCAATCAAGAGCACAGGTCACAAGCTAGGACTTGTAACTGACATCTGAAGTGAGGGATAGTCTTTTGGGGTGAAGTCCTCAATCTTTGAGACTGACAGTATATCTAGGTAGATATGCGTCAGAATAAAATTATAGGACATCCAGTTGGTGTCGACTAGAAAATTGAAAAACTGCTTGGTATGTGGAGGAAAACCCTCAGACAGCTGGTGTCAGAAGTGAAGTGCTGACTGACTGTGCAAGGGAATAGGAAAACCACTTTGAACTTTTCCCATCTTTAATGGTGCATTGCGAGAATGTTTGATGAGTCAAGAAGTGACTAATACATAAAACTCCTGTCCTTCCCAGGCTTACAGTCTAGTGGAAAGTGCCAATATACCAAAATAATAATAATAATAATAATAATAATAAGCAACTTAACGTCTCATGCAAATAAGCCCTGTGGAAAAAATACAGCTGCTGCTGTGACAGAGACCCATGGCAGGGCTCCTTTAAATAGCCATGAAATTCAGGAAAGGCCTCTTCGTGTGAGGACATTTGAACAACCACAGAACGAAAGAAAACATTCATGTATGTAGCCTATGGAAGAGTATTCCAAGCAGAGCAAATGCAAAGGCCCTTGGGTTGGATAGGCACAGAGAGCTTGAGGGACAGAAAGGAAAGAGTAGGAGGGCTGTGATAAGTGGAGGAGCGTGGGGTGAAGGAGGGAGGAGAAGTAGCCAGGGGCTCATGGGGCCTTTAGGGCCATTAGCTCTGGTCAAGCATGCGTATGCCCTAGAGACGTAAGAAAAGGGGAACTTGGACATTTACAGCATTGATATTTGAGGTGTGCATCTCTCACAGGTAACTGTCAGGGTCCCTGACACATTGTTCTTTGATATTTTATTTTACCAAGTGATACATCTGAATTATGTGTGCTGTGAATCACTCTGCAGGAGAGTGAGCCTAGTTAACTGCCAACACCCAAATTTCTACCTCATTCTGTGGACTTTTACTCACGATCATGTAAGTAGTAACACTCATCATCTGATTAATGTTCATTTCTTTATGAAAAAAAAAAGGTCAAGATAAAGCCAAACACTTCAATATTTTAAATACACATAACTATGACTTCAGACTGCATTTCCCACCATTGGGCACCAGTATCCTGATTTATAAAATAAAGGAGTTGATTCTCCTGAGGTTCTATGGCTCTACATGGCTAAAGTGTGAAACTGATAAAATACTCTTAATGCCGAGTAGATTCTAACTTTCTCTGAAGCAATAAGGCATACTTTTAGAAAAAAGGAGCTTTGAGGATCTTCAGCTTGCTTAAAAGAAACCTCCACACAGAGTATTTTCTATAGTTTATTTGTCTCCATCCTCCTCTAGCACCCCTGTAAATGTGGCCTTCCTCACTAGGTGCTGGGCAACTAGAGAAGCTTCCCCATTAAGTCAGTCATGTATATTGGAGATAGAGGAGAGGCTCAAAAGAAAAAGAGAGTTTGGAGATGTAAGTATGAGACCCATAGTATCTTCCCTGAGCAAAACCAAAGGGAGTAATAAATGACTAAAGAACAGTGAAAATAAAGTAAAATTGGTGCTGAGTTATATAACACTGGAATGAAGCTAATTCAATACCTTTAATTAAAAAATAGCATGCTTGGTTTCACCCAGAGTCAGTCAGAATTTCTCCAGGAAGTTAAATTTAAAAGCAAGCAAGAGAACAAATACACAACAAAAACTTCTCAAATATATATATGCATATATATATATAATTGTTTGAGATAAAAATCTATTTTGTGTGCGTTTGTGTGTATAGTTGAATATATATAAATCCTTATGTCTTCCTCTGTGACATACAGGTGTAGTTTTGTCAAGAGGAATGTTATGGGAATGAAAAAAAAAATGTACCCTTTTTGGATTGCTTCTTATTTGTCAAAATATTAGAGACAATTTGCATTTTAAATTGAGGAATAATTGGTTTTTATTATTGAATATGTTATGAAGCTCAATGTATTGGTTAATGGTGTAAAAGACTCATTGTAACTAGCACAGGATTTTTTATAAGAGACACTTTGATCTTCGGCAGGACATTTTACCTCTTTGGGTGTCATTTTCTTCATCTGTAAAATAAAGGGCTCAGTCTATGCCAAATGACCAATACAGTTTCTTCCAACTCCAACATTCTATAGGTTTTGGTAGGAAATAGAAAATCTATGTGTGCAAGCATGCTTATGCGTCTGCTTTGAACACTTTCACAAAACAGGCAAATCTTTACAAAGTTAGACTTCTTTTCTGAAGGAAGGAGCATATTTTTATGCACAGCTATCTTCTTGTTTGTTACAGTTACTTTCTGGAGACTGTGGTTCAGAACAACGTCCCTGGTCTCTGTAAGATCGTCAATCTTGAAATAAAATTATATTCATGATAAGGTTTTCATTGAGCCAGAAATGTGAAACAATGCATTTTTAAAAGATATTCACCAACAAGGACTAATTTCTATCCTAATTACTTCTCCTCCCCATTACAACTCCACCTCTTCCAAGAAAAGAATTTGGTTTGGCTCTCATTTGCCAGGAAATGCTATTAATCACAATCTCCTATTCCCTGATAACATTATTTAATTGAGGTTGTATTGAGCTATAACATTACTAAAAGCAACAAATACAAAAGTGTGCTTTCTCTCTCTCTCTCTTTCTCACTCTGTCTCCCTCCCCCTCTTGCACTTGTGCATGCCCTATTTCTTTCACTCTTGTCCTTAAATGCAGGACTCCATTTAAAAGGACATTATTGGGGGAAATAACAGGGGACAGAGGGGGTAATTCAGTCCTTGGCTGACCTTACCTAGCCTATCGTTTCCACCAAGTACAGAAACACGACAATTTCTATGTGAACTATAGTTGTAAAAATACAATGTGATTAAGAATATTATTGTCGCAGTCTATCAAAGAGCCACAGTATGTGATTTTGCTCCACACTATCTATTTTTAAGCTATAAAATCAATTGCAACCCTTCTCAGCTTTTCAAGGTGTTCTTTCTTTCTTCATTGACTATGAAGAGACATTTTAATAAATTTTAATGTTTTCCACCCAGGTAGAATGTAGAACTTAAAATATTTCTTCTAATTCTGGCTATGCTAACTCAACCTTGGAAATATGAATGGTTTCTTCAATGTATTTCTGAAAAAGTCAACATTATGATTACTGAGTTATTAAATTGCCAGGACTTTGGCAATATTAAAATATCTCTTCCTCTGTCTCTCTCTGTCTCTCTCTCTCCTTGTTTCAGTTTGCTACTCAAAATACTCAAAGATTATTTACTATAATTATCCAATTGAATTATATAATTTTATTTCTGAAAATAAAATGTTAGGTGAAATTTATATATAATATATATATATATCTTACCTAAAATTATTTTTTGTACATCTATAAAATGAATTTTTAACATACATGTGGTAAAAATTCATTTTCTTTATATATATGTGTGTGTGTTTATGAAGAAATCTAGACAAATATACAACATATAGGTCTTGGTAGTCTTTGGGCAGTTAGAATTCTTTCTTATCCATTTACATTTTTTTTCTTATCCATTTAAAATGGTTTCATGTAATGAGCAGATACTGATGTTGTAACTAAAAAATGTATTAAACTAAAATTAGTCTTTCATGGATGGAATTGAGCATGGTGAAAATAGTGGTGATAAAACACATTGCCATGCTGAAAGTCTCGTGAAACTCTTTTTCATTACATGCTAACNTGAAATTTATATATAATATATATATATCTTACCTAAAATTATTTTTTGTACATCTATAAAATGAATTTTAACATACATGTGGTAAAATTCATTTTCTTTATATATATGTGTGTGTGTTTATGAAGAAATCTAGACAAATATACAACATATAGGTCTTGGTAGTCTTTGGGCAGTTAGAATTCTTTCTTATCCATTTACATTTTTTTTCTTATCCATTTAAAATGGTTTCATGTAATGAGCAGATACTGATGTTGTAACTAAAAAATGTATTAAACTAAAATTAGTCTTTCATGGATGGAATTGAGCATGGTGAAAATAGTGGTGATAAAACACATTGCCATGCTGAAAGTCTCGTGAAACTCTTTTTCATTACATGCTAACTCATTAAACTCAGGAAAGCGGAGGAAAACCAGAAGAACTGTACTCTGATGCAGGCAGGACTGCCAGCTGTGCCATAATAGGTTATCTTTCACATCCATCAAAAATCTATTGATCATTTAATAACTGCTCCTTGATTAGGGTGGTTCTTCCAGTGGGACTCCAACTCCGTTAGTTTTCCCTTTTTCCTAATTCTGAGGCATGAAACTTTATAGGAGATTTTGATTCCATGCCCAATCCTACATCTCACCTTACAGCCTCTTTGTTGGTAATGACCTTGCTTTCATCATGCTTTGCCATGCCAGTCAGCCCATTCTCATCCTAAAGTGCCCAAAGAAACATAAACTCCTAACAGGTCTTCTGTTTCTCTGCTCTCCTTTCTTCCATTCATTTCACACATGCCCACCCCATTTATCCTTTTAAATTGTTACTTTAAATATATGACTCATATGCTGAAATCTCTTTAGGGAGTCTCTCTGACATGAGAAGAAAACCCACACCCTTTAGCCTAGAATTCAAAGCTCTTGGACAGCTTTAGCTGCTCCAAATCCCCTAATACAGCCTCTGCTAAACCAGAATAGCCCACTGAATAAATGGCCTTGAACTTCAACACTATCAAGTGTTGGCTCTTCCTGTTTCTTCTGCCTGGAATCACTTACCTTGTGGTTTCTACCAGTCTGATTCCTATAAGGCCAAGTTTAGATTCCAGACTTCAGATGCTCTTGGCCCACTCAACCCCTAAGATAACTCCCCCTTTGCTAAAGTCCTGTCCTACCAACTCGGTTGGGATGTACTTTATGCTACTTGACTTTTTTAGTGAACATGGATGCTTCCTCCCAGCTAAATGGTAACTGCCTTAAGACTGAGGGTTATATTTTATCTTTGGTATTTTAAAATTATCTAGAACTATGCCTCTTCAGGAATCCCTTAAGAAGTGCCACACAGTAAGTATTTTTTAATTAACTGAAACTTTAACCATCATGTTTTCTAAGCATTTTGGAAAACATGCAAAAGTGTAACACTCCCCATTTTCTTTTAGTAAGTGTTTAAAGATAAGTAAGCAATATTTGAGTTAACCATTATGAAAACCACAAAAGTAAGTTTACCTTTTGCTCAACTTCCTGTTTCTGAAAATGTCCTTTTCTCATTGAGTATGTTTAGCTAGAGCATTTTAAAAGTTTGTCCAAAACACACAATCATGGCTTGCCTTTAGCAGAAATAATGTGTGTTCCTGCTTCTCTTTGTAAATAATTGAATTTGCCTCTGCAGTTCAAGAAGATCACGATTTCTTTTTGTGTGTGAAACTGACTTGCTTCTGTTTTCTCCTTATATGCAGCAGACTATAAGGCAGAAGAAACCCTGTGCAATTGGGATATGGTGAGTAGGGAGGATAATAGAAGAGATTGACATGACTTCCACAGAAGAGTTATTTTTAAGTATAGAGAATGCCTGTCTATCCCCATGCTGAAAGAGCCTTTAGAAAATATTACCAGGATTGAAAGGCGGTGGGGGCAATTCCCATCACCTGGGATAGCCGTGCCAGTCAGCGGAGTGTTGCTGCCACCTGCTGCATGCAAAAAGCCATGGAGGGGCTGTCGCCTGGGTCTTGCAGCTACAGGACACCCGATGTGAAAGCATTCAGTTAATATTCTGTGGCCACGCATCTGAAATTGTTATACTCTCAGAACCTGGGTGGGTCCCAAAGCAAAATTAGCTAAATCTGATGGCTTCAGGCCATAGAAGTTTCTAGATATAAGAATCATGAACTAAGCCCTGAACAATACCCAGAGGACAGATTTGTCATATAGCCACTAAATGCATGGCTCAGGTAGCCCAACCCCAATGAGAGGCAAGAATTCTGCTGAAAGTAAGTCTGTAGCACTGGAAAATAAACAACCATTTCCATGTTTCCAAGTTTACAGACTTTTTTGGAACAATTACTTCACTTTAATACAATAAGAGATAGGAGAAGTCTAAATACTCCAAAGAGGGTGTTGTTCTTAGAGAATTCAATAAACGTAGATTTGTATTGGTTTCTACTTAGGTAAATTCCTCTTAATATGAAAAATGGAATGAGATCATAGAATCCCTTCTCTAGGCTTATAATGTGTCCCGATGTAATAGGGATGCCAACGTGCAAATCAGGATCTTCGTAGTGCATCTCCAGGACTGTTTCTGCTGCTATGCTTCATAACTTTGATTTACTAGAATTTCCAGGGGCAATGGGAAGAGATGTAGCTACCCAGAGCAGTTATGTCTCTTCCTGCCCTTCTATCAAGGACTTTGAGTTCCCCAGCCTTCCCTGGAAAATCACTGTTAGCACTACCTGACCCAATATCCCCAGTGACCTGAAACTCACGGGAAGTTGGGAAGGGGCGATAATAAAGGTTTGGGGAGCACTGGACTAGGCAAGCAGTAACTACCTCTTCTAAATTCTGCAAGAAATCATTAGCTGAGGAATACTGAATAAGTATGGCAATTACCATGGCAAGTATTTGCGGTGGTGGTATAGGGGGTGGTCTGGACATCCAGGAAGACAGTAGCTGTTATTTCTTTGCATGACAGTCTCTCTTCTCCCATCTAAATTTAATCTCCTGAATGGCGAAAGCATTTCCTTGTGTCTTAGCATCGTCCATATTCCCCACAAGTCCTTGCATGAAGAGATTGGTGTATAGATGATAACAACCTGACCAAAATTATCTCCACTTCACCTGAAAAGAATTCCCATCTCAGGATTACAATTGGCCTTTTCATTTGTCTTTGGTCTTGCTAGGTGTATATCCTAGTAATGAGATTAGGGTCACAGTATATTTTAATCATTCATACGGTATGTATGAAGACACACACGTTTATTTGTAGTTATTCTTTGTCCATCAAACTTACAGTAGTCCTCAACCTAATGCTTGTTTTCTTAATGTTGGAGGGTGATGACAGCCTATTTTATCTCAGGCTGAAAAACCAATACAATTAAATCAATCAGAGAATCATAACAGGGAATAGTCATCATGTTCTTCTACGAATAGCCAGACATTTTTACCAAGGGGTCACTTTCCTGAAACTTGTTTGCAGTTCTCTGTAAATAGAAGTAACTAGGCAGATGTTATAAGCCTAATAGCTCACTGAGGTGGGAATTCTCTGCCTTTGGATTCTGATTGTTACTGCCTTGCTTTGGCTCAGGCATGGATAAGCTCTTCCGTGGTGAGCAAAAATGGCCTCCAGCCAACCTGGTGGGAGACTTCCCTATCTGACCTCCAGCCTTCCCAGACGAAGGGTAGAAAAGTAGCCCTCACTCCTCCACTCCCAGGAAATGTGCATTTCCCTGCAAGAGGAGAGACAATAACATTTGGTTTGATAGCTGACACTATTCCCTGTTACTTTTCAGATTTTATTAAAATTAAATGTGTTAATTCTTTGTTCTTTCACCCCAGGGCAATTCTGGAAGGAAAACGTATCTTAAGATTGAACAGAAAAACTATTATGAAAGACACCAAGCTCACATTTGTTAAATGATTTTGTGCTCTTGAAAAGAAATGTATAAAAAGCACATTGCCAACTGCTCTGCATGATATCCTTTGTTTGGATTTTAGACGCAGCTTGACTGACACAGAGATCCTGAATAAGAGACTCTTTGGATACTGAAAAGTCTTTTAAAGAAGGTGATATACAGATTTCAGAGAACAATTTCAACCTTGTTCTATTGAAGGTTATACTCAGTCCTGAACCACATTACTTTCCTGTCTACGTTTCATTTCCTGGGGGCTTGCCAAGTGATAAACAGACCCAGGCGTGCGTGGTAAATTTGGGTTTTTTTAGCACGAAGTGGGTGGCTGGGGTTTGCTTGAAGACATCAATTGACTTTGTGATCATTACGGAAATGCTGGTGTAAGGTGTTCAGAAGACAATGGAGAAAAAATGGAAATACTGTGCTGTCTATTACATCATCCAGATACATTTCGTCAAGGGTAAGACTTCCAGTTGTCCCTCCTTGTCAGATGGGCCTCTTTAGGGGCGGATGGGGCCTCTGTTCATTTAAAATGCCTTGTGCCTGCTGCTGAAATGGATCACCAAAGGACAAATCATTACTAAAGGTTTCAGTTATGTATTTCAGTGGTAGGTATAGGAGAGATGCTAGAATCTAGAAATGATTACTAATGCACATTAAAAGTAAGAAGGCAATGGGTCGTTTGTGCCACTGCTCTGAGGCATTTTCACCCATTTCCTTTCTAACAGGATCTCTGGAGTAATGGGGAAATTGTGTTTCTTGAAAATGAAATGCTCTCCAAATGGTAGTCAAAACAACTGCAGAAAAATTAAAAATCACAAACCCATCAACGCTCAGAGATCCTTGCTTCACTTTTTTCTCTCTCAAGTACTCTTTTTCTTTTGGATATAACAAGTATTTCTCCTCCAAATACTAAGGTCTTTGGGAGTTGAATGCATGTTGAATTTTAATGAGGCATGTGTAGGTAGGAACCTGGGAGACAAAGTGGAATCCTTATGACAGTAGGAACAAGAGCCTAATGGGCCTATTTAAAAATAGAAGGAAGCAGGATTAGTTCTGTATTCCACAGTATGAGAGTATTATCATAAGCCTGAGTGTCTGAAGAATTAACTGTGCTTTTCAGATATAGCTATGAAAATATTAAGGAGAATTTCTAAATCAAAGAAGATTTGGAATATAATGCTGTAGATAGGATCAGAGCCATATTTTCAGGCAAAGGATAGCTCACAAGAAGTTACATTAAACTGTACTAACCTCTGCCTACCAAACTTTTGCATCCACAGAAGTGTGATAATTCCCATTTGTCAAGTACTTTTACTCTTAAGAGCCTTGTTTCTTCTCCGTTGCTTGTCGTCTTTTTATCTTTTCCTTTTGTGAGCTTCGGTGGTACTTGTCACAATAATATATATCATTTCTGTAGCAGGATTCCATGTTAATTCTAAAACTGAGGCCAACACTTTTGAAGGCATGTAACAGTCTCAATGCTTACCACATTTTAAGTGTCCTGTATCACTTGGTCAGACTGCTGATGGGAAAGAGACTCTACTTATGTCTAGTATTTCAGACCATCGATTAGAGGTGATACTAAGTGGAGCCTCTACCTAAGGTTAGATGAGGTCCTTTCAATCCTTATATATTGAAAGTGAAATTTCTTACTCTAATCAACTGAATTTGGGAGGCAGTTTGGGGGTTATGTGGAAGGAAAATAAAATAAAATAAAATAAGTATTAAAGTTTAAAATAATGAACATAACATAGGTAATAGTTAACATTAAGTATAGGTTACTTAGAAGTTATACGTAGGCTAAGAAATTTAAGTAGCCTCTCCGAGCATTACTAACAAGTTGCAGCTGCGAGCTTACCTCAACCTTCCAGGCTTATTGCCTGCCTCCAGACCCCCACATATTTCTGTAACTCCTGTTTTACCTCACCCCAGCTCTGTCCAGCTTTAAGGTTGACTGGTTGACTGGTCAAGATAGTTTTCTCAGAATTGTCACGAGTTAAATAATTTACTGTCTTTGACTGAAACCTGTATACTGCCTTGTTTTCCTGCCTCAAATGACATATAAACAAGCCTGCTTTCTCTGTCAGAGTCAGCAGCCATTTTGGGCATGAGTCTGCTGTGGGCCTGGATGCCCAAATTAAATAAAGTTCTTTTTGGTCTCCAAAGGTCTCTTTGTCTTCCTTGGCTGGAGTTTTACTGCGACAGTTATGAGGGTTATAGAAAGACACAAACTCTCGGTACTGAATTCATTCTTTTACTGGAGGTGTGACATTTTTGTTTTGTTTTGTTTTTTGTTTTTTGAGATGGAGTCTCGCTCAGTTGCCAGGCTGGAGTGCAGTGGCATGATCTTGGCTCACTGCAACCTCCGCCTCCCAGGTTCAAGCGATTCTCCTGCCTCAGCCTCCCCAATAGCTGGGACTATAGGCATGCGCCACCACGCCCAGCTAATTTTTGTATTTTTAGTAGAGACGGGGTCTCGCCATGTTGGCCAGGATGGTCTGGTTCTCTTGACCTCGTGCTCTGCCCGCATCGGCCTCCCAAAGTGCTGGGATTACGGATGTGAGCCACTGCACCAAGCCTGGAGGTGTGACTTTGAGCATACCCCGTTTCATCTCTCTGTGCCCCAGTTCCTTCCTTGATACAAAAGGGTTAACAACATCACTTACGGCGTGTGAGGGGGATTAAACAAGATAACATATGAAAGGCCCTTGTAAACATGTATTTTTCAAATAAATTGCTATACACATATCATTTATTTTTGCAGTTTCAGAAAGCATCATGTGTATTATATTCAGCTGTTGTTTTATAACCCAAAAAGCCAATTATATTAAACGTAAGAAGAATTGTCATACTAAGTTTGCTGGTATGCTTCAATTTTCAAATAGGCTTGATTTTATTCACAGGTAGTTAGAAACCTTCAATTATGTTTTGGTCAGACCAACACAAGGATAAATATTTAGAAGTCAGTAATTTCCTCTAGCTTCTCTACGTAAATGCCTCCTCATTTATATTGTCTCATGCGTCTCTATCTGAGTCAGACATAAGCTCTACTCTACTCCTAAAGTAGTCAGGGAAAAATTTCCTCAGTTGCTCCCCTCACCTTACTGAAGTGACTAGGGTTTTTAATTAAGAGTCATTCTATATGAATTATTTAAACTCACAGCTCATGTTCTTCCTTTTCAGGAGTTTGGGGAAAACCATTCAACACAGAAGAAAACATTTATGCTACACTTGGCTCTGATGTCAACCTGACCTGCCAAACACAGGCGATAGGCTTCTTGGTGCAGATGCAATGGTCCAAGGTCACCGATAAGGCAGACCTGATTGCTCTTTATCATCCCCAATATGGCTTCCACTGTGCCTATGGGAGTCCTTGTGAGTCACTGGTGACCTTCACAGAAACTCCTGAGAATGGGTCAAAATGGACTCTGCACTTAAGGAATATGTCTTCTTCGGTCAGTGGAAGGTACGAGTGTATGCTTACTCTGTATCCAGAGGGCATGCAGACTAAAATCTACAACCTTCTCATTCAGACACACGGTAAGCATAACTGGAAGACGGATGGAAGCCCATGCTTTCACTCAGCTCTCTTCTCATTCAACAAATGTACCTTGTAAGAAAAGCAGGGTTAGGCATGGTGCTCAGCATACAAAGGCTGAGCAGAAAGAGCTACTGTCTGATAAGGGAGAAAGGAAGTGACCACAGCATTTAAGCAAATAAGTGTAAACTTGTAGCAGTGATAACCGTCAATAATAAAGACTCTAACAGTCTTGTGAAGGAGCACATCACAGAGGCCATTGAAATTGTCCTTGAGTAATTAACACCATAGCTTAAGTCTAAAGAATGAATAGACATTAACACAATTTAGGGGGTGGGGCTGAGGCAGAGTGGAATTGTGAGTAATCCCAGAGAGAGAAAAGAGCTTGCATGAAGCTCTGTGGAGTGTTTGAAGAAATGGGAAAATGCCAATGGGACAGCAGTACAGCGACTAAAGGATAAGGCAGGTAAGGACCAGATCATGTTGGACCTGGTCAGATTCCCTTTTAAAAGGTTTCTATATTGATCTCAGAACCATGAGAAGACATAGAAGTATTTCCAACAAAAGGATGGCATGACATTTATAGGCTGATTGTATTTGTGTTGTTAAAAAAAAAAATCATACTGACTTTCCTGTGAAAATGAGGTGAAGATGGACAAGAAGGAGCAGGTGGAGACAACTCAGGAGACCATCTCAGTAGCTCAGAAAAGAAGAAGTGTTAGTTCAGGTAGATACAGAGGGAAAGTGGCAAATTTTGCGCATTGGGTGTAAAACATATGATCATAGAGTGAATAGAAGAGAAGGGCAGTATGAGTGAAGGAGAGAAAGAAGTTGAAGGTGACAACTAGGTGTCTGGCATGGTGGTGCTATTCACTGTGAATGGTGGTGCTATTCACTGTGAATGGTGGTGCTATTCACTGTGAGGGAAGGTTTGTGGGTGAATTTATGAAAGTGGTTCTGGGTATACAACATTTAGTCTAGGGCAGGTAAAGGGGCAAAGGAGGCTGCTCGTCATGCAGCATTCACACCAACATAGTTTGGAGGCCTGCATTTAGAAGCGGGAATCCTAGATTTAAGTTCTAGCTCCTTTCTGAATAGAAATAAATTTGACTTGGGGCCTATCGTGTAAATTCTCTGAGCCTGTTTGGAAAATGATTATAATAATGCCTGCTCTAAATTACCTGGCCCTAAAGTAAATGATTTTCATTTCTGCTAATGGAAGACAATGAAAGTGAAAGCCAACAAATGCAAAATGCACTGGCAGTGGACTGGTTCTGACTCAGGGCAAAGTGACCTGGTAATATAACAACAACAACAAAAAAAACTCGTGAAGATCATATTAAAAGGGACAGAGAGCTGCCCAGAAAAAGCAACAGATATGGATTTATTACCTCCTCTCCATGTCTTATAACTTACTTGCTCTAAAAATATGCTGTTGGAACAGTCCACCTTTAGGCCAAGGTCCTATCAACTACTATCTTACAATGCCCAATTCCCTTGCTGTTTTCCAGAAAACACACTACACACACACTTCAGTTCAATTAAGGATGGAGTGGAGTGGGATTGAAGTAAAGAGAAATGGAAGACCTACATAGAACACTGTTTAGCTACACATACTTTGATTCAGGTAGCCTGTGTTTGAACATTGGCTCTATCACTTACTATACGTTTCATCATTCCCAAGTTGTTTCAAGTTTCTCACATAACAAATATGGATAATTATAGTACTTTCTTTATAGGTATCACTAGCCTGATGATTAAATGAGATAATCTGTGTAATGCACTTAAATGTATAGTTCCTGCTAAAGGATAAGAGTTTGGTAAATGGTAGTTTTCAATTAAGAGTAGTAATAATTCTATTGAGCAAATTCTGTTTCTCAGTTCTGATTAGATATGAGCCCTGCTCCTTCTCTTTATATGTTGACCTCATTTGGAACTCAGTAAGACATTTGCCATGTAATATTAGCACAAGTACACATTGACCTTGGCTTCATACATAGATTTTTTGGTACATTCTGCCTGAACCAGTAAACAATACTGTGGCCTTACTGAGGAATTAGTGTTTCCTTCATTGAGACTTGGCAACATGGATTGATGTACCTTTTTTAGGAAATAGAATATGTGATGCCACAAAATGAAGACAGCAATGGAGAACAGATAGTATATTATCCAGAAAGGAGAATGGTGTTGCCTTTAAAGAAAATGAATTTCTTAAAATAAAGAGAACCAAAGGAGGTAAGCTTGTAGCTACTAAAAACTGCAGATCACTGGAGAGGCAGACACCATGTCTATACTTTCTGTGGTTGGAAAATTTCCAGTCTTCTGATCGTAACTTTGCTGCTGTCATCTGAATCAGATGAAAAGCAATGGCCTCAGTGTTAGAGAAATGGTTCTGGTATTGTGTTTTTGGGTACAAAGGGAGTAAAATAGAAAAGAGCAAAACAGACTGGGGGAAACAAATCCTTCACCACAGAGTGACCAAAAATGTTAGCCTGGTATGGAGCTACAGAGTAGGCAGCTGACTAAAAGGAGGCAGTTGCTATCTGAGAGCTCTGTCAAGTTCACAACCAATAACGTATTTCCTTTTTACCCTTTACTCTTTCGATCTTCTCTTGCTGCTTCTCCTCTCACTTGTACAGTTTTCCTCTTAGGCCCCTGTGCAATCTTTAAGTTTACAAGCTAGTTGGGTAAGCAAAACACACCTGAAGTGCAAACACTTATGTAGTACATAAACAAATGCAAATTGAAGTGGTGCATAAGAACCTAATTTGAAAATGCTGAGGGACTTGAGGTATTTGGGTTGATCATCTCTTCCTGTTTCTTTTCTGTTGCCATTTGAATCATTCTCTCATGTCTGCTCACAACACAGTGTGTGTCTAAATCCTGTTCCCATGTTCCCCAAGGGCCTAGCTGTGAAAGGATTCTGTTCTCTTTTCACAATATTTTGTCTCTGTGTGTGTCTTAGTGCTCTGAGGCTGTGGGCAAGAGTGGAAATATAATAAGCAGTGTGGGGTTTGCCTCTTTTCTGCTTTCACTTGATAGGGTTTCCTCCTAGGTTAGGAGGTTTTGAGTCACTCCAAGATATCCAGTTCTCTGAGTTAAGCCTTGGATTGTCATAATCTAGATTTCATTCATTTGAATGCTACTGGATCCCATAATGCTTCAGATTGTAAGATTCTGGTGCATTTTAAAATTTATAGTTATTAAGATCAGTTATAAGAGTATAACATGGTTTTAATTTACTAGTTCACAGTAAATGCCTTGGTGGGCTGTTAATGTTATTGGAAGCAGTAGTAGCAGTGAGAGTGGTTGAAGAAGTCATGGTCCTGGAAGTTGTAGTAATCGTAGCAATAAAATTTTGATCCTATAATGTTGATAAGCTTGGTCTAAAGCATGTTATTATCCTGTCTAGTTTGTGTTGAACCTGAATGCTGGCTCTTCTTAAATTCCTGTATTTAGTCTTTATCTAACAAGTGTTTTTGGGTGCTTACAGTTCTGGGCACCAGGCACAGAGTAGGCATAGATGGATGCATAACTGTGCCTTCGTGAATCACAGTGTTCAATAGGAAGAAGTTGACATTCATCAAATAAGCAAATACCAAATTGCAACAGTGAGAAGTGCTCCAGAAGTGAGGAAGTAGACAGTGTATGAGAGGGTATAATAGGAAAATCAGAAAAGACTTTCTTTCCTTTCCTCTTTCCTTTTCTTTGTCCTTTCCTTTGCCCCTTCCTTTCATTTCCACCTCCGCTCCCTTACCCTCTCTTCCCCTCCCCTCCCCTCTCCTTTCCTTTCCTTTGGAAGTGCTGCTTCAACTGGAGTTAACCAAGGGAACACAGAGCTTTATAAAGAACAGGACATGCAAAGGCTCTATGGTGAAAGGAAGTTCCAGCAACTGGGTAGACAGGGGAGATTTTAAAAGGTATTATAGCTCGAGCAGAGGGATTACAGGTGAGACAGTTAAAGATAAGATTAGAAAGACTGATTAGTCCAATTAAGGAGTTTTGTCTTCATCCTAAGAGCTGTGGGAACTAATTGAAAGGTGGCTGTTTTGTTTGATTTTTTTTGTTTTGCATTTCAAAAATGCATCTTTGTGGCTCAAGTGTAGAGAATGAATTGAAGAAGGCAGAGAGGACAGTGTGGATCAGTTAGAAGACAACAGCAGAAAGCTACATGAGAGATGCTGGTGCCATTAAGTACAGTGGCAATGAACTAGAAAGAGAGAAATGTTTAGATTAGAAACTTGTGTAGGAGATTCTCCCCACAGGATCAGTGGTGGATTGCCTATGTGAAGGGAGGAATAAAAAGCAGTGTCAAGGATGATGCTTTAATTTCTAATATGTAACACAGAAAAAATAGGGGAACATTGTATTAGGGAACACAGGAATATGATCAGATCATGCAGAAATTATTTTGCATTTCATTTTGTACATATTGAGTTAGGCATGAAGTTGTGACATACAGAAGACGTTAGGTAAATATCTGGATATACAATTTCTGATCTAGGAGAGAAGTTTAAGCCGAAGATACAGACTGGTGAGTCATCTCAGTGTAAGTGCTAACTAAAGTTCTGGGAGTGAAAGAAATCATCTAGGAAGAGAAAAATCAAACAAGAAAAGCCATGTGGCACTTCAGCAGAGTCCATGGTGACAGATGGAAAAAGATGAGTCTTCAGAGGGTAATGAAGAGCAATTAAAGAGGCACAAGTAAAATCAGGAGTGAATTGGGTCACAAAAATCTAGAAACATATTACGTTAAAGGAATAGCCATCAATCATAAAGTTTCTAAGAAGATAAAATAGTTATTCAATTGTATATTAAAACATGAAATTTTTTATCACCTAACAGGAACTGTTTGGTGGCATTATGGAATGGAAGTCAGGCTGGAGGGAGAAGAGGAATGAGTGGGAGGCAAGGAAATGGAGACAGCACATTGATATGACTTTCAAGAAATCTGCCAGTAGTAACAGGAAGAGTAGAGGTGTTCAAATGCGGGATTCTGTTGATATTGCAGTAGAGATGGTGATGGCGGTTTCAATTAATAAAAGACACTTGACTGTGCTTCAAAGTTAATGGGCACGATCTAGTTAAAAAAGAGTAGTTAAATACACAGTATGGAGGATAAAATAATAAACCAAGGTTTCTACGAAAATGGGGACAATGATACAACACAAGTAGGACTACCCTGATATTGAAAACAAAAAAAAAAACAGGTTTTGTTTTCTTTTTTTATTGTAACAGGAGGGAGGGAAAATAAGATGAGTGCATATAATGAGGGAGGTGCTGTCTCTATTTCTCTAAAATAGAAACAAAACCATCTTCAGCTAGAGAGAGGAAGGAAGCTTCAGAAAAGAAGATTGAGAAAGGTTTGAAAGAGCTGCTATGGATAGAAGCGAAATGAATTCACTAACTAAACACATTTGGATTTTTGGTCTGTGTTGAACATCCATTTGGGTATGGTATGAAATGGCAGTGAAAACAATTTGCATCAGGCCTTCTCCAGCAGTGACTGGCTGCTTGAGTCTGGCATTAAAAATACATAGTGCCACATTTGGATTCCCTTTTAGATTGTTGCCAAAAGATAAAAAAGGGCAAAGGATTTGGGGTATAAGCAAAAATATTATTGACACAATGCACTATAGAACTTTAGCTTGATAATAAGAGACACAAAGAAAAAATAAAGCTGACGGTTTGGAAAAAAGTAGTGTGATTAACTCATTAAAAGAGCTAATGAGGTTGGAGAACAGTTGAAATGGGACTAGTTGCACAAGCTGGAAGAGTAGATGTTTGTAGGTTTGAATTTGTGATTTTATAGATAGAGCAATTTTACATGATAACAAGATCCAAGATGTGATTGTGAGAGTAGATGGCTAAAATGAAGTGGAGACAATTATTGAAGATGACAGCGGGAAGAACTGAGAGTCCAGTTATTGGAGAAGTCATCTGCATGGTCACTGAAAGCACCTAGGTTATGTCAGGTTTGGAGCTGCAAAAGATTGCAATCTACATAATAACAGTTTCAAAGATAACGGAGTGTGATTGGGAGATCAGAGCAGAAGTTAACACTTTTTCTCTGAAGGGTCATGCTGTGCTTTGAATATTTGTCCCCTCCAATATCATTTTGAAATTTAATTGTCATTGTAACAGTATTAAGAGATGAGACCTTCTTTTTCTTCAAATTTTATTTTAAGTTCAGGGGTACCTGAGCAGGATGTGCAGGTTTCTTACATAGGTAAATGTGTGCCATGGTGGTTTGCTGCACAGATCATCCCATCACCTAAGTATTAAGCCCACCATCCATTAGCTATTCTTCCTGATGCTCTCCTTCACCCCACGACATCCTCCGACAGGCCCCAGTGGGTGTTGTTCCCCCTCATGGGTCAGAATGATTTATAACAGAATGATTTATATTCCTTTGGGTATATAACCAGAAATGGAATTGCTGGGTCAAATGGTATTTCTGCCTCTAGGTCTTTGAGGAATGGCCATACTGTCTTCCACAATGGTTGAACTAATTTACACTCCCACCAACAGTGTAAAAGCATTCCTTTTTCTCAGCAACCTCACCAGCATCTGTTCTTTCTTGACTTTTTTTTTTTTTTTTTTTTTTTTTTTTT
>NW_016803392.1:2262364-2277135 GCF_001698545.2 Rhinopithecus bieti
CGTGGGCATGGGACCCTCCCGGCCAGGTGTGGGATATATTATTCTGGTGTGCCCGTTTGCTTAAAGCACAGTATTGGGGTGGGAGTTACCCGATTTTCCAGGTGTTGTGTGTCTCAGTTCCCCTGGCTAGGAAAAGGGATTCCCTTCCCCCTTGCGCTTCCAGGTGAGGTGATGCCTCGCCCTGCTTCAGCTCTCGCTGGTCAGGCTGCAGCAGCTGACCAGCACCGATTGTCCGGCACTCCCTAGTGAGATGACCCCAGTACCTCAGTTGAAAATGCAGAAATCACCGGTCTTCTGTGTCGCTCGCGCTGGGAGTTGGAGACTGGAGCTGTTCCTATTCGGCCATCTTGCTCCGCCCCCCTTCTTGACTTTTTAACAACAGCCATTCTGAGTGGTGTGAGATGGTATCTCATTGTGGTTTCAATTTGCATTTCTCTAATAATCAGTAATGTTAAGCTTTTTTTCATGTTTGTTGGTTGCATACATGTCTTCTTCTGAGAAGTGTTGATTCATGTCCTGTGGCCACTTTTTAATAGGGTTGTTTCTTTTCTTATAAATTTGTTTAAGTTACTTTGTAGACTCTGGATATTAGACCCCGGACCCTTTAAGAGGTGATTAGGCCATAAGGGCTCCACTCTCCTGGATAAGATTTGTGGCAATATAAAAATGTGTGTTTATCCCCCTCTTGTCTCTCTGTGGCTCTTCTGCTCTTTTGCCATGTGGGGAGCAGCATTCCTCCCTCCGAGGATGCAGCATTCAAAGTGCCATCTTGAAAGAGAACACTCGCCTCTAACCAGACACCAAACCTGCCAATGTTTTGATCTTGGACTTTCCAGCCTCGAGAACTGAGATAAATAAATAAATATGTTTTTAAATAAGTTATCTAATCTCAGATATTCTTTTGCAGCATCGCAAAACAGACTGAAATAGTCCAGATATTAAATATTTTAGGCTTTGTGGTCCGTAAAGTCTCTATCATAACCACTCCACTCTGCCACGGTAGCATAAAAAGCATCACAGAGAATATGTAAATGAATGGGCCTATGTTCTAATTCAACTTTATTTACAAAAACAGGCAACAAGCCAGATTTGGCCTACAGGCCAAGTTTTATGTCCTCTGAGTTAGAGAATAATAGCAGTGGATCAAGGAAGAAAGGCATTGTTTTGTTTTTCTTAGAATGTGTTATGTATAATTGACAATACTGGAGACGGTTTTAGGTGATTCATGAAACAATGCTGAAAGCTTTAATTGTAGAAAACTCTAAACAATATACAAAAATCACGTGGAATAATTATGAAAAGTATATAGAATAAGGTCCCACATATTGAACATACAACTTCAGCAATTATCAACTCATAGCCAATCTCTTTTATTTAAACACTTATCAACTGCTGCCTTCCAAGATTACTTTGGAGAAAATGCAAGACATCTTGTTTATTTTAGTATGAATCTTTAAAAGATAAAGATGTTGTTTTTAAAAAAAGACATAATCCACCACCAAAACTAAAAAAAAGTAGTATTTAATATTATTCAATATCCCATCAGCCTCATAATGTTACATTTTGGTTTTTTTAAAATTAGGATGCAGATAAACTAGATATATTTTGATTATTTGGAAATTCCCTTTTAATCTGAAAGCTATATTACATTTGTTATTTTTCCTTTGCCATATATTTGCTGAATAAATTTGATGATTTGTCGAGCCTGGATTTTGCTCTTATAGTCCCATAGTATCTCTATGTTTTCACCTTATAGTTAGCCTTATAGACTCTAAGTTATCTTACATTCTTGATAGAGACTTGATCACATTAAGGTTTTCTTTTTTGTTTTTTGGCAAGACTACATGATAGATGATGTATAGTTACATCAGAGGCACATAATTCTGTTACATGATGTTAAGAGTCACTGATGAGCATTCCCTGCATTCATTAAATCATTATGATTTGCCAACTAGTGATATTCTATCATTCCTTAATTTATTAGCTTAAGTATTTCTATAAAGAGAAACTTCCTGTCATTAACTTATTACTTATTTGATGTATAGTTTGTATAAGAAAAGCAGACTAGATACTTGATTCTTTCCCTTTAATCATGAGTTTTCAAATGAGTTGGTTCACTAGTATTTTTAGAAAGTGACCCATAAGTATTTTATGTTAAGTATCATGAATTCACATGAACTTAAACATACTGGTGAATTTCAATTCATTATGGTTATTATTCTTATTCTACTGAAAATGTCCCATATATAAAACCTATTAGTCCCGTGTTGTATAAGTTGCAAATATTTTCCCAGTTTGTCATTTATTCTTACTTTCTTACATTGTTTGCAATGCAGCATATTTCTTATTTTTATGAAATAAAATCTATTACTCTTTTCCCTTATTGGTCCTGATTTTAAGTTTTGGTCAAGAAAAGTTTCTTCATTTCCAAATTATATAAGAATTCACTCATAATTTCTGATACTTGCATGCTTTCTTTTATGAGCATTTAAATTTGTAATGTTAGTTTTCTGGAGCAAAATAAAAACACCTAAATCCACATTTTTATATATCTCTAATGCCTTCTTCTATATTTTCTACTTGTTTTCCCCTTCTGTGATTGAGTTAGGTATTGACCTGTTTTCCAATCATGAACTCTATCTCTATGATGTCCAATAAGTTTTTACCCCATCATATTAGTTCTTAATTTCTAATATTGTATTTGTAAGTTATTGATCACATTTGATAGATTTTTAATTTTTGATAAATTTGTCCACCTTTTGATCTACTTCGTCCCTTTCTTCTCTGTTTTCTTGAGTATGTGAAAAAGAGTTATTTTAAATCTTTGTTGGATAACTCCAAAGTCAGAAGCATTTGTGTATCTGTTCTTATGTCTATTTTTCTCTTATTTTCTTTTCTGCAACTTGCTCCACCATGTCTCCTCTAAACCACTTTGTATTATTATTTTAAATATACTGCATCTATATGAAACTATAAAGTGCACATATATAATAATATATGTATTAAACTCAACAGTTCAGTGTTAAATTAAGGATTTAAAGCAGCAGTACCCAACGTTTTGACACTAGGGACCAGCATGGAAGACAGCTTCCACAGACTAAGGTGGAGGGGGATGGTTTGGGGATGATTCAAGTGTATTACATTTATTGTGCACTTTATTTCTATTATTGTTACATTGTAATATATAATGAAATAATTATACAACTCACCATAATGTAGAATCAGTGGGAGCCCTGAGCTTGTCTTCCTGCAACTAGATGGTCCCGTCTGGGGGTGATGGTAAACAGCAACAGATCATCAGGCACTAGATTCTTATAAGGAGCACACAACCCAGATCCCTCACATGTGCAATTCACAATAGAGTTCACATTCCTATGAAAATCTAAGGCAGCCATTGATTTGATAGGACACAGATCTCAGGTGGTAATGTGAGTGACAGGGAGTAGCTGTAAATATGGATGAAGCTTTGCTTACTCACACACTGCTCACCTCCTGCTGTGTGGCCTGGTTCCTTAACAGGCCACAGACCAGTACCAGTCCATGGCCCAGGGGTTAAGGACCCCTGATTTAAATAATTTCATGTTCTTTAATGAAATTAAGAGAAGAGAAAAGAAAAATAAATATATGTATGGTTTTTATTTACTCACATATAAAGACTACACATATAATTTTTCATATTTACTCATGTATTTACCATTTTTTGTGCTCTTTATTTTACCCCATGATTTGGAGTTACTGTTTGTTGTCATTTCTTTTCAGCCTGAAGAACTTTAGTATTTCATGTAAGACAAATCTACTTGCAATGAATTCTTTCAGATTTTTTCATTTTTAATTTTAAAGGATAATTTCACTGGATATAGAATTCAGAGTGGATTGTTTCTCTTCCTTTTAGCATTTTGAATATATATTTCAACCTCCATTATTTCTGATTAAAATGAGCCACTGGTTATATTATTAGTCTGCTGAATGGGGTGAGCTTTTGTTTTTGTTTGTTTGGTTGGTTGGTTTTTGCTCCTTTCAATTCTACTTTTATAATTTATTCTTTCTTTTAGGCTTTCAGAAGTTTGATTATGATGTGTCTACATGGGTGTCTCTTTGAGTTTGTCCTATTCAAGTTTTGTTAAAGTTCTTGGATACGTAGATTAATTTTAAGAAAGTTTTTTAATAATCAAATATGTGAAGTTTTTGGCCATTCTTTCTTCAAATATTTGATCCATCCCCCTACTCTTTCACTTCTTTTTCTATTACTCCTGTTTCATGTATGTTAGCATGCTTGATACTGTCCTATATGGCTCTGAAGTTGTTTTCGTTTCCTTCAATCCTTTTTCTCCCTTAAGATTAGATAATTTATATTGAACAATGTTCAAATACACTAATTCTTTATTCAGTCGTCTCAAATTTGCTATTGAGAACATCTAGTAAATTTTTTATTTTTGTTACTGATATTTCAACTCTAAAATATAAATTTGCTTCATTTTATAGTTTTCTATTTCTCTGTTAACATTTCCTATTTATTGAGTCATTGTCATATTTTGCTTTAATACTTTGAGTAGACTAATAATAGCTTCTTTGAAGTCTCTTAAATTCAACACCCGGGTTCACCCAGATTCAGCTGCGACTACTTTTTTCCTGATTATGGGTCACACATTCCTGTTTTCTCCATGTCTCATAAGTTTTTGTTGAAAACTGGACATTTAAAATATATATATATATTTTTATAGACAGAGCGTAGAATATATATATATATATATGTTGCAACTCTATATTCTGTCTTATTTAGGTTCATTTTGTTTCATTTTAGTAACTTATCTGTGCTTAAATTGAATGTCTCCTTTGCAGTGCAAGGCCATTGATCTCTCTGCTCAGATTTTTATACTAATAGTTATTTTTAAATTTGGCTCACAGGAAGTTTCCGCTGCGTTGGCAAAGCCTCTTTACTGGTCCATTAATGATTTTGGCAAAAGTTATGCTCAAACACCTTAAACCAATTAGGCTTCCACTCTTTATACATAGATTTATGTGTCCATCAGGGAGTGCATTCAAAGTTGCAGCTAATTATCCAGACTTCCTGGGCTTTTATGTTTTGCTACACTCTTTCGGGTCTCCCCCACTCAGTGTGTAGTTTTCTAGTGAGGGTACAATCTATGAAGTCCTTATTATCAAGACATGACAACAAAGTAAATAAAAACTACAGCCAAATTATTCAAAATGAGCTAAAAGAAATAAAATGATGTAAATTGTGCTCAGGCTAGGTTTTCTAGAGTGTTCAGTATCCCTAAAGTTACCTCTTCTGTTATTTTAAAGATAAGTATTTTACCATTGTACTTTCTGAGTGTATTTCCTTTGCTTCTATCCCTCATGTTTACCTAAATTGCCTCTTTGATTTCTCTTATTGGACCTGTCCTGTTTTATTGGATTCTATGTCCAGCAGTTTTTTCTCCCCATGGCAAGTGTCCTGAGAAGTCCTTTCTGCTCCAGCACTGACAACCTTTTTCTTATTTTTCTTGAAGACACTGGTGATTTGGTGTCTGCAAACTCTCTTCTCCATTTCAGCTACTATTCTTGGATTAATCTACCTGTCTTTCCAGTGATTACCTGTTACTAGACAGAGGGAGGTAGTGCAGGTTCTCTAGTTCTAAGATCCATCACAAGCCCAGTTGACCTTCCTCTGTTTCTTTCTGCACAGTTGCTGATAACACAGTGGTTCAGTGGATTTTTCCCCACCAATTAAGAGGGATGTGTTATTATTTAGTGTTCTTGTAGATATGGTCTATGTATTTTTAGTTTTGTTACCCTATTTATCTTCTTTGTTTTATAGAGAGTTTCTGGTATATTCAAAAAGTAATGCGACTTATACTGCCAGCTTCCCAGATTCGGGACAAAGTTCACAAAAATACAATACTTATGTATTTGATTGATGTTTATTAAAATATAACTAACATTTGGATTGCATGGACTTCAGAGATATTCAGTATATTTTAAAGAAATATATATATGTAAAACAATTACAATAATTTAAGAATAAAATTAAAGAGTAGTAATGATCATATGCAAATATGGCAAAAAAATATGATAGTAGAGATGGTATACAAACAACTCCATTTGGAAGTGCTGTGATAGCTAAGTGATTTTTTTCCCCTTTGGGACAGGGTTCTTTTTTTCAATTATGGGCTTGGAGTACTATTTGGAAAGAGCAGTGGAGAGCAAAGAAAGCACTGATCCACCTCCAGAACTTGAGGAATTAGAGTGCAAGAAATGCTGTGGGGATCTGGTTTTAATTAGGAAAAGGAGGAGGAAAGAGTTACCAGTAAAGAAGATAGATGATATTGATAAGAGATTAAAATATAACAAAGATCTAAAGACTAGATATAAAATTTATAAACTGAGAAACATGCCATTAAAAATGTATACTGTTATATGGCATATATTTATATATAATATTTTTAGACCTAAATTGATACTTTAATCTTCAGTTTCATTTTCCTTGATCAGATAGACTATAAAACTTCATAACCTAGCCTTTTCTTTTATTTTGATGGACTAATATATAATATATATAACATATATATGTTATATATATATATGCACACACACAATGTTAGTAGCAATAAAAATGTTCATACTCAATGATCCATTAATTATACTTCTGAGAATTTATCTTAAGCAGCTGAATGGTCAGAAGAAAGCTATTAGCATAAGGATGATCCTTGCTATATAGCGTGTAATGGTTTAAAATAAACTAAAAAAACCAAACTGAAAGAGCATAATGATTCAATAATTGGAAATGACTAAATGAATGATGATTAGTATATATGATAAAATGACACAAAGCCCCTATAACTTTAAATCACCAATAGTTCAAGAATCACACAAAACGTTTTAAAGTAACAATATACATAACATTCATTGGTAAATAGGATTGCAGACTATGAGAAAATGTGTGTGTATGCAAACAAGATTTGAATAGATATAGAAAAAAGAATATAAGATTTTTAGGATATTTGGATAATAGAGTTGCCTTTATTTATAAATTTCTTTTGATGTTATAGTTTAGTCACAAATTTTTATGTATGTATATAAAACTTTCCCAATAGGAGAGATTACAAAATGGATATTTATCTTCTATTACCTTAAAATGAAAATAATGAACACTGCTTCCTCAAAGTTTCCTTATATATTTTGTGTAGTTCCTTTATGGGAGGAATGTTTATAAGCTCTGAGAAGACTATTAGATATGAAGACTGTAAAAGATCAGCTTTTAGGGCAGTGAAACTATTATGTATGATACTATAATGGTGGATACATGTCATTATACATTTGTCCAAACCCATAGAATGTATAAAATTAGGAGTAAACCCTAATATAAACTATGAACTTTGGGTGATAATGATGTGCCAGTGTGGGTTCATTAATTTTAACAAATGTATGGCTGTGGAACAGGATGTCCACAGTTGGGGAGGTTGTGGGGTGGGTAGAGGAAGTAGATACACTGGAAACTTTGTACTTTCTGCTCAATTTTGCTGTGAACTTAAAACTACTCTAAAAAATAAAGTCCAACAAAATAAAAAGACAGTTAAGGCTAAGTTATGAAGTTTTATATTCTATCTGATCAAGGAAATGGAACCTGAAGTTTAAAGCACCAATTTGGGGCTAAAGCAGAGGAACACACCAAATGAGTTTGATTCTGTGAGGGTCATTTCCTTGTAATTTTTCAGTGTTTAGCAACAATTCTGTGCTCCTCAGTGACTCCGTTTAGCCACTTATACAATGAGGGCTATCGTGGGAGTTGGCCTCTCTGCTTCATAGGTGTACCCTGAGGATAGATGAATCCCTGTACTAAAACCGTTTTTGTCTCTTTGATAAAAAGCACTTTAGAAACCAATCAGAGATTCACATATTTTCTACCTTATGTTTTGTTACAGTTACATCAGATGAGTGGAAAAGCAACCATACAATAGAAATAGAGATAAATCAGACTCTGGAAATACCATGCTTTCAAAAGAGCTCCTCAGAAATTTCATCTGAGTTCACCTATGCATGGTTGGTGGTAAGTGTTGCCCTTTTCAGTGAATAACCGCAATGGTCTTTAAACATTAATGAAGTAAAATGAATAAGCAGTAATAATAGGGAAGGAAGCATACAAATGACAGGCAGGCATTATGCCAGTGGTGGGAGGAGGGGTAGGGAAGGAAGGAGAGGACACTCATATTCCTTCTCACAGGCAAGCCTCTGAGTCTATGAATGCAGTGAATTAATTTATAAATTTGCTTCTAAAGATTGATTTTTATTTCTATCTACATACCAAACCACGATTACAGAAACAACAAAGTGTGATAGTGCCCTAGAAAGGAGCCATATTCAGTAGAAACCCCTACTCACAAATACTTATTTCACAAACAACATATGCAGAGCTACAGACTCCCTTTTCCAAAAACCCTTATTACTGCATCCTGGGAAATATCCAACATTGGCTTCGATTGGGTAGCACAGACTCTAATGCTTGTGAAATATAAGCAGCAAATGTATATGAGACAAGCAGGACTTGTATAAGAAACAGTCACTGCCCAGCTCTATTAATGCCACAGGGAACCACAGGTCTATCGTTGCCATGCCTTCTCATTTAAAAAAAAAAAAAAAAAAGCCAGAAATCTGGATTTTATGACAAATTTTCCAATTTTAAAATGATGTGTAGAGCAGAAATAAATACTGGTCTGTTATTTTGCTAAGGCACTGTAAGGTATAACCCTAGTTATAAATTTTTAAAATTCCACTGAGTATTCACTTTGGCAGTTATGGTGGGCTGACTATTAAGTTGCTTAACGAGTCCTGTGTGATGACTAAACTCTCCCACTACTTTTCTCTCCTTGAAATACTGCAGAATTCATCTATACAGATCTTCATCTAATTGGATTTAGGATTTAATTTGGCCTATCCCTTAACATAACTGCATCATTTATCCACTTTGTCTGCCTTTGTTATTTTATCATTAGTCTACACTATTCTGCCTAATGCATCAGTTTATTTTTAAAATCTAAATTTAATCTTAAAAACTAAAATTGCCTGAGCTTTTTGTCATAACAGATAAACAAAATCAACATGAGGATAATAGTAAATATGAAAGAATTGTGTCATTATTACTTTAATGTTAGTCAATCAAATGGCAGCCAGCTACTAACCAGTGTATATAGAAACCCCTAAAACTGTTAAAAGCAAATGACAACAAAGAGACAAACACAATTATAGAGGTGACCATAAACATGATTTCAAGAATCACATAACAGGGCATTCATTTAGATGATACAGAATATGATTATTGTATGTTAGTTTTTATATTTTGTCAAAATGAAAACAAGATTTAAAAATTCTTATTAAACTCACGGATCCTCATGAATATAACAGCTGGCACAATTTGGAAAATACTGTGATTCAGATGGTTGATTATTCGCATTACAAGCTACCTAGATTTTTGTGGACAGTCTTGGAAACTAGACCCTATATATAAAAATATTTCCTTGGGTTTGTGCCAAACCCGAAATAATTGACGTGTACGAAGAACTTTAAATACAACCTACTGATAATTTTCACTGTCTAGCTATTTTCAGATAGTAAGTAATAAAAAGAATTATATTTTAAAATAACTTTCCCAAATGGTTGTAAAACCTACAGTGTCTCTTTGTCGTCTGTCACAAAACACATTTGCCCTTTTATAAGATTTGCTTTCCAAAAAGTAAGGCTTCCTGGACATTATGCCTATCATTAGGATGAGTATGAGTCCATTGTTCTTAACAAACATGATGCAACATACTTCTGAGAAAAAAGTTAAGAAGTGAGATAATTTCAGGAGAACAGAAACGTACTATACTAAACCTTTTAGTAATGAAATGCATACCTTGCTTCAATATTTTCCCCCAACAGCAGAAAGTTCCTATCCCAATTATCACAGATTTACCAACAATGGCAACTGGTTTAATAAAGTTTTACTGTACATATTTTTACTGTAGTGTTCTTATCTTGTCTCATGGGTATGTAATCTGTTTTTCTAAGCAAATGCAAAGCCTTCAGTGTGTGTCTTTTATGTGACTCTGAGCTTCTCCTGGACAAAAAGTTGTATCGCTCATTTTAAAATCTCTAGCATCTAGTATAGAGTCCAGAGCATGGGTACTCATAAATACTTAATAAATACTTGAATTAATTTGTTTCTATTTGTCCTCTTTCCCCACAGTCTTATTCATTGTTCTCATATTAAATTGATGATCACTAAATTCATGCTGTTTGATTGTTTACTGAGTGGCAGCTCATTCTCAAAGACTTGACGACTGATGAGTCACCGTGTATCAAGTAGCTGCCTTTAAAGAAACTAAGAAGGCCATATAGACATTACCTTTGGATTCTGCCAGGACCTTTAGAGTAAATGAATGCCAGAGAGTGCACGTAAGGTCACACAGTGAGAGGGTGAATCTTAGACATCCACTAGAACCTCAAGCCATGCTGCCACTTTAAAGAATACATCATGATACAGACAACTTGAAGAATCTTTCTAAAGAAACCTTTCTTCAAAGGGAACATGGTGTTGGCAAATGTGCTAATTAAAATCCTATAGTGCATGTCCTTTCAAAATGTCCTCTCATTTACATCTATGCCCCACACTGTTGATGGCTGTAGGATTCGGCCAGTCTTTTAAACCAAATAATGTCCTTAAAAAGTAGATTACATAGGGTGGTTATAGTCTCCCTTAAAGGAGAACAAACTTCCTAAATAAATGGAGAGAACAAACTGCCTGACAGTGCACAACCCACACCCTGGGCTCATGGTTAGAACATCCTACAGCAAGGAGGTAAAGGAGTGGAAAGGAAAAATCCCCACATGCATGCAAGTGCAGAAACCCATGATTACTGTCTTTGGGCTGTTCCATGCTCATTATAATAGTAAAAAATACACCCATAAGTAGAGATTTAAGATGTTGAGACATGCCATGTATCTACCAGCATGTACAACAGCACATGCATATCCAGAGGACCATCCAGAACGTGCTTAATAGCAACACACCTTCCTACCCCTTCATGAATAATCATATGAAACTCATAAAGGGAGTTTCTCTAGTGTCAGTCAGCATCGTCTCACCTTTGAGTAGCCCTCTGTGATCAGCGGTGAGTGTACTTTTGCTTCGCAGTAAGCTCTCTTACCTCCTTTCACTTTGAACTTGCTCTCAAATTCTTTTGTGCGGTAAAGTTGCTCTCAAATTCTTTTGTGCGGTGAAGTCAAAAACAAACTGGTGCCACTGGCAACACTTATGTTAGGGAATAAGCTACAACTCTTAGTATCATAATTGCTACATGTCTGCAAAGGACACAAATATTCCAGCCAATCCATATTTTTGGTCTTTAATCTCCTTTTAAACTAATAATAATAATCATAATGATAAGTCTATTGTTCTTACAAACATTATATAATCTCTTTAGANCTTTTGTGCGGTGAAGTCAAAACAAACTGGTGCCACTGGCAACACTTATGTTAGGGAATAAGCTACAACTCTTAGTATCATAATTGCTACATGTCTGCAAAGGACACAAATATTCCAGCCAATCCATATTTTGGTCTTTAATCTCCTTTTAAACTAATAATAATAATCATAATGATAAGTCTATTGTTCTTACAAACATTATATAATCTCTTTAGAAAGAGATTACAACATAAAAGTGATGAAGGTGAGCTCAGGAGAGCAGAAACTTCCTATACTGAACTCTGGGAAGCTTCAAAGGCCTTCTGACCCAAGTGACACATGAAACCTTGGAAACAATTTACAAACTAAAATTATCTAAGTCACTGAAAAACGAAAGTGATGTCTTCCTGTATGGGTAATTTTATAAAAGCTAATTAATTCAATCATGACCCTCATAAGAAAGGTTATTATTGGGATTCTGTCTTATAAAATAAATTCTTATGCTACATGTGCCTGATCTCATGCTAAGGCTGTGTTAAACGTGTTAATGGGACACACTCTGTATTTTGGGAAGTTACATTGCAGGACTGGGAATACACTGAGGTAGACAGACATCAGGTGCAAATGGAGGGTGTATCTAACATTCATCCAGCATGAGGGGTAACTAAGTAAACACAAAGGGTTAACCCTTTAATGAAGACTAATAATCTATGTGAATGGAGGAGTGATGCATAAGAAATCCTAGAATATGTGTTTTTAGATGGGATGCAGTTGGAAGCTAAAAAATAAGTGATATTTTTCCCATTTTATGCACTGGGACATAAGCATATAGTCATTAAGGAAATTCGGCAGTCTTATTCTGGAAGCTTCTAACTATACTCTAATATTCTGTTTTCATAGCATACTATCGTCCTTATTTCCCACAGCATAAATTTCAGTTCAGTCCAATAAACATATGTGAATCTGTTTTGAACCCTAAGTCCTGTAGGGATACAAAATTATATTGGACATATTTCCTACCATGACATATACCTTTAATAAAAAGGTAAAAAATGGCAGCATGGGAAAAATAGTTCAATTCCGACTAGATGGACCTGGAAAAGCTTCTTAGAAAAGGTTATATTTGAGCTGGATAATTAAATAGTTGACTGGCAAAAGACAGACTTACACTACACCAAGGCCCTGGGAACTTTAAGTACAAATTGGTAGTGCAGACGGGAAAATGTGTATGAGGAAATATTTGTTTCCAAAGTCAGTGAAAATAAAGAAATTCATGATTTTTCTCTTTAAAATCATGAAGAGAAGGACAAGAATATTTCCAATTCAAACAATCCAATATTAGTGACCAAAGCACATAACTACAGATGCTCATCTATCTTAAAATTTTTATGTATATCTTCAATATGCTCTTATTTAATATTTGTGCTATTTATGTTAAAAGGTAAATGGTACTCTAGACAATGTTTGTTATGCTTATGGATGTCTCACTATTCAGAAAACAAAACTGTAACCTCTTACCTGATGGCAGCTGATTCTAATTGTCTTTAATAAAAAAAATAAAGTGCTAGCCGAACTGCAAAGTGTTGATAACCAACAACAATGATTAGAAATATATTGTTCTGGTGCTCTACAAAATGGACATAGGAAGCTTTGCAAGCAGCTTGCTTTGACAGCACTGACTGGATGGAGAATAAATGGAGGAAATGTGAAGATAGGAAACAGTTTGGAGAAAAAAGGAGTAGCAATCAATACAGTTAACAGCAGTTATGGAATGAGCTCTGTACACTCAGCACCTGCCACGTGATGTGGTCAGTGCAGCCAGCTTTGACATGGAGCTGGTTTCAAGGAGCTCAGGATAGCTCAGAGACGAAATATCATCACTAAATCAAGGAGGCTGAACATGCCAAGTCTGAAAACCTGAAATTATGTTCCAAAATCTGAAACTTTTTTAGCACACACATGATGCTCAAAAGAAATGTTCAGGCCGGGCGCGGTGTCTCAAGCCTGTAGTCCCAGCACTTTGGGAGGCCGAGACGGGCGGATCACGAGGTCAGGAGATCGAGACCATCGTAGCTAACACGGTGAAACCCTGTCTCTACTAAAAAATATTTAAAAATTAGCTAGGCAAGGTGGCGGGCGCCTGTAGTCCCAGCTACTCTGGAGGCTGAGGCAGGAGAATGGCGTGAACCAGGGAGGCGGAGCTTGCAGTGAGCTGAGATCCGGCCGCTGCACTCCAGCCTGGGTGACGGAGCAAGACTCCGTCTCAAAAAAAAAAAAAAAAAAAGAAAAAGAAATGTTCAATGGCTTATTTCAGATTCCAGATTTTCAGATTTGAGATGTTCAACTGGCATAACGTAAATATTCCAAAATCCAAAACAATCCGAATCCTGAAACACTTCTGATACCAAGCATTTCAGATAAGTGACACTCAACCTGTAGTACAAACATTCCTCTTCTAAATTCAAAATTTTGATTCTAGTTCAAAAACAAAGCCTCAATGACTTATTTTAGAATTTGTCAAGTACTTAAGGGACATATAACAGCAGTTTCATGATTCACTATGATCCATTTCAGCCCTTATCATGCTAATTATTTTATTAAGCTCCTATACATAATTTAATTATGCATTTGTTTATTTTCTGTGGCTCCTGATTTTCGTATTTGTTTGTGTGTGTGTTTGTTCTTCTCCTTAAGTAGTTTTTTTAGTGCAAAAAATCTATTTAAAATTGTATTTAAAAATTAATTTTTTTAGATTTTTTTTTTTTAGGCAGGGTCTGACTTTGTTGCTCAGGCTGGAGTACAGTGACATAATCTTGGCTCACTACAGCCTTGACCTCCCCAGGCTCAGGTGATCCTCCCACATCAGCCTCTTGAGTAACTGGTACAGCAGGCATGTGCCACCACACCCGGCTAATTTTTTTGTATTTTTAGAAAAGACAGGGTTTTACCATGCTTCCCAGGCTGGTCTTGAACTCCTGAGCTCAAGCAATCCACCAGCCTTGGCCTCCCAAAGTGCTGGAATTATAGGCATCAGTCACCAAACTCAGCCCTTAAGTAGATTATATGTAGGAAAGGCAAAGACTGTTTCTTCTACTACTTTTGTGAGACTGTATATAGCAAAGTCATTAACAATGTGACTTTTGGAGGGAAATTGCTATTTTCAAGACCTGGATCTCCACTACTTACTAGCTATGCGACCTGAGGGCTGGGATTAGAATGAAGCAAGTAAGGCTCTTAATCTTGGGAGCAAAATTTAAGGGAGCACAAAAAAATTAGCAATCAAGATAAATATTTTAATACAATATTTTTTTTTTTTTTTTTTTTTTTTTTT
>NW_016803392.1:2277304-2278867 GCF_001698545.2 Rhinopithecus bieti
TACAGGCTTGAGCCACCGCGCCCGGCCAATACAATATTTTAAAAAATCGGAAGTTAGGGAAAATCCGTGATGAACAAAATATCAAATTTGTAAATAAAGGCAGACTGTTGCTTGTGTGCTTTTGAGACCTTACTACATTTATATTGTTTAAAGAACAGTATTTTCAATCAACTTGTTGTTCCTGGGCTTCATGGCCATTTTGTCCCCCAAGGGCTAGTGTATAAGGGTTGACACTGGCAAGAGAGCAGATTGAGCTATTCATGACTTTATAACTGTCTTAGTCTATTTTGTGTTGCTGCATATAACAGAATATCTGAAACTGAGAGATTTATAAACAGAAATTTATTCTCTCACAGTTCTGGAGGCTGTAAAGTCCAAAATCAAGGTGCCAGCAGGTTAGAACCTGGTCTCTGTGCTTCCAAGATGGCACCTTGAATGCTGTATTCTCCAGAGAGGACAAAAAAATTGTGTCCTTACATGGCAGAAGAGCAGAAGACAGAGAACTCACTACTACAAGCACTTTGTACAGAGGCATTAATGCATTTATGAGGGCAGAGCCCTTTGGATCTCCCATTAGGCTTCTCCTCCCAACACTGTGCCATTGGGGATTAAGTTTCCATATGAGTTTTGGAAGGGACAAAAACATTCAAACCATAGCAGTGAATCTCCGTAATTCCCCAATTTAGCCGGGCACATAATGAATACTCATGAAATAGCAGGTTGATCATAGGCTGGACTAGATAATAACAAGCTTGTATTATTGAACATCTATTAAGTGTCAGGACTAGAGTAAGTATATCATATATGTTAACTCATTAAATCTATATTTCCCATTAAAATGTGAGAGTCTACCAAGGTGTGAATCCATAAAGTTTTAGAAATACTTATTAATAATTTTTAAAGCGGGCAATTTTTTTCTTTGAAGAATAGGAAGAGAAAAACCTGGTAGAGGCCGGGCGCAGTGGCTGAAGCCTGTAATCCCAGCACTTTGGGAGGCCGAGATGGGCAGATCACGAGGTCAGGAGATCAAGACCATCCTGGCTAACATGGTGAAACCCCGTCTCTACTAAAAAATACAAAAAACTAGCGGGGCGAGGTGGCGGGCGCCTGTAGTCCCAGCTACTCAGGAGGCTGAGGCAGGAGAAAGGTGTAAACCCGGGAGGCGGAGCTTGCAGTGAGCTGAGATCCGGCCACTGCACTCCAGCCTGGGCGACAGAGCAGCGAGACTCCGTCTCAAAAAAATAAAAAGAAAAACCTGGTAGAAATAAGATTGTCACATGCAGGTTCTAGCCTCCACCAGTCTGTTTCCTGAAGACTAGGTTAGCTGAGAGCATTATTATCAAGTAGGAGTTGAGATATGCTCTAAACATCTATCACCAAAAGTGGGTCAATATGTCATACAAAGGCCCCTTTCAATCAGCAAATTGCCCACACCCCTGTAATCTACAACTCACATGAAAGGTTCTAGCTTTCTAAAATTTCTATTAAAGTTCTCACTCTATATACTTAAGAAAGTTTTTTTTGATTTATTATTGTGATTTCTTTTTTTTTTTTTTTTTTTTT
>NW_016803392.1:2280373-2325757 GCF_001698545.2 Rhinopithecus bieti
CTCGATCTCCTGACCTCATGATCCGCCCGTCTTGGCCTCCCAAAGTGCTGGGATTACAGGCTTGAACCACCGCGCCCGGCCCGACTGACATGCTTTCTACTTTCTTCTCCTGTCCCCACCCAATACTTAGAGCTCCTCTGGGGGATCCTGTCTCTGTAATACAGTCTTTCTCCCTTTTTCTTGTGCTCTTCTTCCTTAAGAAAACAGCAGCACAGATTCTTGGGTCCTTCTTTCTAAGGGTAAAAGGTATGTAAATTGCTCCAGGAAAAAGAATTCAGCAGAGTGTAATTATTTGCAGCCAATAACACAATACTATCTGCATGTAAGACTGACACAAATTCTAGCCAGATTCAGCTAAAGAACTGTGTCTTACATAAGAGTTTCTGCTAAGTATATTTTGGAATTATCTCTTTAAACTATTTAAGAAGTCTGCGTTAGTCCTTCCTCTGTTTCTGCCCATACTTGAATGGGGTTTCCATTTCTTGTAGCCTGATCTGTCTCATTTTTAAAACTAGAGATTCCAATTCATAGATCTTATCATTATTTTGTAACATTTCCCCCCATTGAATGCATTCCTGTTTATCCTTCTCCGTTTTAATTCCCTCCATTTCCCCTGATGCCTGTGCACAAGGATTCATCTGTTGTTTAGAGTTAGGCCAGTAGATGTCAGCCCTGGATCCCCTGAGTACCTTAAAAACAACTGTCCTAGCCATGGCCTTATCCCAGACAGTCTAAATTAGAATCTCTAGAAGAGAAGCGTGTGCATCGGAGTGTTTTAAAAGCAGCTCAACCGAGAATGCTGAGTCATATGAACAGGGTCTGAAGACCTAATCCATCCTCTACCCCTGTGCCCCTCAAGAATCCCCTCCTCACTGGGCCCCTAGTGAGCATGTTTATTGACATCAACCAACACTGTGACAACCCAGGGAGCTTGTCCAAAACAATTCCAGGCACAGAGAGAATAATAGTGCTTTTCATCACAGATGGCAGAAAGGATATGGGATAGAAAAACCAAGTACCTCGAATATACTCTGATCTCCAAAATTCAGATTAACATTTTCAGCCTACTCTTCATGCATCCTCTTTGAAGCTAACACAAACACAGAAAAAAAGAGAATAGGGTTAGGACCAGAACAAGGCCGTGAAAGGAGGCAAGGAGGTGCCCAGGGCACAAAATTTAAGGAGGTACTCACTGTTGGGTGCCAGCATTTCACTAGCAAGACTTTGAGAACGTCATTTTACCTGATCCTAGTCCAGGCTCAGGGAGGAGCTGAAAAGAGTCCTTTTCTAAAGGAATTCAGGGATAACTGTAATCATCCAGTTTAAGTGAAGATTTTATGAAATCTTCTCAGCACATCTTAGCAGTAAGATGCCAGAACTTCTTAAACGAAAATTAAAATCTGCCATTAGTTCCGCCCCCATTCCAGCCCCCAAATCCTACTCCAGATATACAGTTTATAGAAGATTATGAAGGAGAAGGTCTAGTCAGAAGAACAGAATGTTTCCATTTGTTAGGAGAGGGTGACAATAGTTTTTAACTGGAAGTCAAGTGTATACTTTCTCTAGTAATATACTAAATGTCTCTTAATTTCCATCCTTCGTTCTTCCTCTCTACTTTACAAAAAATAAATGAATCGATGCTTGTGAAATGCCTAATTCAGAGCTGGCACAGTTGAGGGCTCAATAACTGGTAATGATTTTTCTAACCAGGAGGATAATGGAACTCAGCAAACACTTATCTCCCAAGATCACCTCATCAGCAGTTCCACATTACTTAAAGATAGAGTCAAGGTTGGTACAGACTACAGACTCCACCTCTCTCCAGTCCAAATCTTCGATGATGGGCGGAAGTTCTCTTGCCACATTAGAGTCGGTCGTGACAAAATCTTGAGGAGCTCCACCACAGTCAAGGTTTTTGGTAAGGGCTGTTGTTCTACGGACTCCCTGACACCCTCCTGTCTCTTGCCCTGCTCTTCCCTGAAGAGGAAGCACTCTATTATGCTGCAGAGCCGCCACACATGGGTAACAATGCTGGAGTCTGTTTCCCTGGATACTTGTCATTCTTGTTGGGGATGAGGATGATGGTAGAATGCTAAAGAATAATGATTCCATTAACAGAATAAAATCACACAGAAAGCAATAATTTTCTGTATTGGTCCATTTTCTGTTGCTTACAATGGAATACCTGAAACTGAGTAATTTATAAAGAAAAGGAATTTGTTACTTACAGTTATGGAGGCTAAATCCAAGGTCAAGGGGATGCATCTGGTGAGAACCTTCTTGCTGATGGAGGGACTAACTAAAGAATCCCAAGGTGGCACAGGGTATCACATGGCAAGGGGACAGAGTTTGCTAATGTGCTAACTCAGGTCTCTCTTCCTCTTCTTATAAGGCCACCAGTTGCCCTCCCATCATAACTCATGACTCCAATAACCCTTTAATCTATAAATGGATTAATCTTATTCATAAGGACAGAGACCTGATGATTCAGTCACCCATGAAAGACCCCAGCTCTCAATACTGCCACACTGGAGATTAAATTTCAACATAAATTTTGGAGTGGACATTCAAACCATAGCAGACAGATCAATTTCCTGGTGACCACTATCTTATTTACAACTTTAATGTTTCTCAGAATACTGGAAGTCTCTTTAATTGTAGCTGCCAAAGTCTAATTGCTTAGTTGTCTAATTGTCTTAGTTGCTTGCTTGAGCAAGGTGGAGTAAGGTCAGTGAGAAAAGGAAGGTGATAAATATAGCCCCAGGGAAACTGCAGAAGTTCCTCCTCCTCTGCTATCCTGCCAAGGCCAGCTGGGGTGAGACAGTCAGGTCCAGCCCTTCGGGCAAAGGAGCTTTCAGGAAAGGCCTTCTGAACCTGCACTGTCGGGATTGTGGAGCTGAGCTGTGAAATCCACTGTGGCCTCACTCAAAATGCAGAGTATCTGCAGGGTGCAAATTTAAGGAAGAAAGATTAGAATTCTATTTTCCCCAGTGGTACAAGAAAGTACCACTAATTAATAAACACCGTTAATAAAGAGAAGCCCCTGCCTTTGGATGTTTTTTCATTTTTTGTGACAAAGATCTGTTTCTTTTAGAAAGTCAATTTTAAAGAAGGCAAAGAGAAAAGCAGTGAGATGGATAGGCAATTAATTATTTTTGAAAATGAGATAAACAAAGGGAAAACAACTTCACAAACCTATGGAGACAGGCTGCTAGATTGTTCCTCAATTCTCTAAAGGGCAGAGCAAGCAAAAAAAAAAATTATTTGGAATTGTATTGCCTTATTATTGGCAGTCATACAATGTAGTATTTTGAAGAAAACACAAAATTGCCTCCCCCTTCCCTCCTCTGTCCTCCCCTTTCCTCTGCATCCTCCCTCTTCTCTTTCTCTTCATCTCTCCTCAGGGACGGACTAGGCAATAATCATCCCTGATGACCAGGTTCCTTACGGAGCCTAAACAGTGTCCTGTGAAGAGTTGGAAACAAGCTGTTCATCTCTTTTGTTATCACCATTTGTTTATTTACCAGGGTGTGACTGTCTTAGTGCAAACATGAAACTGCCTCCTCTGGTCTATTGGCAAACCAATGAAGGCAGCCATCCTCAGAGTGGAAAGAAATATCAATTGTAATTTAGGCAAGCTGTGTCCCCTGTTGATCAAGATTTTTTGCACCATAACTTGATCTAATTGCCTTGTCAACATCTATGCTGTGTCCTATATCTCTTTGCTGCATTAAAATACCTCTACCTTGATCTTAAATGTTTTTCACTCTTTTATATCTCACATTTATCACCCTATTAGATTCTACATATCTCTGTCTCTACATTTCTCTTGTTTCTTCTTTGAAGTCCTTTCAGTGGATGCTTTAAAATATGAAACTCTGCCTGCTTGTTCAGAAAATTAGATTTTTCCTGCTTCCTGGCTTTTGCATTTAGTAAATTGGCTGGGTGGGTTGTGTTTGGGTGGAGTCTTATCCAGTACTTAACCTATGGTGTTACCCAAGTGCATATTGTGGCCCTGACCACATATCTTATCAGAACCTACTTTACATCCCTTGGTGATTCATCATATAGAATAAGTCTCCCCAAAACACCCATGAAAACCTTGAAATCAACACCGAAATGTATCACAGACCTATTCAACATGCCCTAAACCCAGCATATTTCTTCTTCCCAAACAATGCTCTTTACTCAACTCTTCATTCTCTAGCAGACCAGGGACAAGAGGGGCTACTCCATCAATTTTGCCACTTCCTGCATCTCCTTCACTGGTCTCCTTTGTTCTTCCTTTCCTTGGCAGGGAGTCACCTGCCCATCACAGGGTTGTTCTGTTCCACTCCTAAATTCCAAATCTGATTGTCCTCAGCCTCAAAGAAAATCTTTCTCACCCTGTCACCTCTGCAAATTTTAGTAGTTGTTCTTTCACGGCTTTTATTCTGCTGGTATTTGTTAACAGGAGGTAAGAGATACCACTCCACCCATTAGTGTTTCAGGTTGTATCTTGGTTTTGGGTTCCCCTGAAATAAAACATTGAGATAAGGATTTGGGTTAATTTATTTGAAAGACCATCCTGGGAAACATCAGAAAAGGAATGAGAAAGTGAGTCAGGGAAGGGAAGGGAAGGAAGATAATAAAATGTACAAGATTACATCAGTTACCACCATAGGTTTAGAACTCATCTCGCTGGGAGACAGCATAGAACACATATCAGAGTTATCCCATATGAAGGGCAAGAAAGCTGGGGTATTTATCTACCATCTCTCCATCTGTTATTAACTCTCTGGGACTCCCAGTTTTTACCTGTGGACTAAGTGTACTCCCATAATCTCAATAAATCGTTGTGCAAAGAGTCATCTAGTCATCAAAGAGTTATCCCAGTAAGAGGTCTTCAGTGTGCCGAGGTAAATGCCAAGTGGCTGTAGCAGGCACTGACAGCATCTATGACTGGAGGTTTAGCATTCTTTCCACTGAGTCACAGAAGGCTGTGTTTGCTATGCTCAAGAATGTACTTGAAGCCACTTCTGTTCAACATGATGTACTAATGTCTAGTTTGTGCTGGGCACTGTTAAGTGCTGGAGATGAAGAAATTGATAAAATACTGGCTTTGAGGCACTTAAAATCTAGTAAAACAACAAAATCACTGAAATATTCCCTGATATTTCCTAGTACCAAGCAACCAAACAAGAGCCAAATGTTTCTCTGCTCCACTTCAGGGATCTTTATAACGAGACTTTATTTGTAAGCTGCTTTAGTCCATTTTCATGCTGCTGATAAAGACATACCCAAAACTGGGAAGAAAAAGAGATTTAATTGGACTTACAGTTCCACATGGCTGTGGAGCCCTCAGAATCATGGTGGGAGATGAAAGACACTTCTTCCTGGCTTTTGCATTTAGTAAATTGGCTGGATGGGTTGTGTTTGGGTGGAGTCTTGTCCAGTCCTTAACCTATTTTGAGGTGTTACCCAAGTATATATTGTAGCCCTGACCACATATCTTATCAGAATCTACTTTACATCCATTGATGATTCCTCATATAGAATAAGTCTCCCCAAAACACCCATGAAAACCTTGAAATCAACACCCAAATGTATCACAGACCTATTCTACATGCCCTAAACCCAGCATATTTCTTCCCAGCAACAGAAAAATGAGGGGAATCAAAAGCAGAAATGCCTGTTAAACCCATTAGATCTTGTGAGACTTATTCACTATCATGAGAATACCATGGGAAAGATCAGCCCTCATGATTCAGTTACCTCCCATCAGGTCCCTTCCACAAGGGATTCTGGGAATTCGTCGGAATTCTGGGAGACACATTTCAAGTTGAGATTTGGGTAGGGACACAGCCAAGCCATGTAATTTCACCCCTGATCCATCCCAATTCTCATGTCCTCACATTTCAAAATCAATCATGTCTTCCAAACAGTCCCCCAAATTCTCAACCCATTTCAGCATTAACCCAAAAGTCCAAGTTCAAAATCCCAACTGAGACAAGGCAAGTCCCTTCTGCCTATGATCCTGTAAAATCAAAAGCAAGTTAGTTGCTTTCTAGATATAATGAGGGTACAATCATTGGGTAAATACAACCATTCTAAATGGGAGAAATTGGCCAAAACAAAGGGGCTACAGGCCCCATGCAAGTTCAAAATCCAGCAGGGCAGTCAAATCTTAAAGTTCCAGAATGATCTCCTTTGACTCTATGTCTTGCATTCGGGTCACACAGATGCAAGAGGTAGGTTCCCGTGGTCTTAGGCAGTTCCACCCCTGTGGCTTTACAGGGTACAGCCTCCCTCCTGGCTGCTTTCATGGGCTAGTGTTGAGTGTCTGCAGCTTTTTCAGGAACACAGGGCAATCTGTTGGTGGATCTACCATACTGGGGTCTGGAGGATGGTGGCCCTCTTCTCACAGGTCCACTAGTCAGTGCTCCATTAGGGACTCTGTGTGGGGGCTTCGACCCCACATTTCCCTTCTGCACTGCCCTAACAGAGGTTCTTCATGAGGGCCCTACCCTTGTAGCAAACTTTTGCTGGGTATTCAGACATTTCCATAAATCTTCTGAAATCTAGGCAGAGGTTCCCAAACCTCAATTCTTGACTTCTCTGCGCCCACAGGCTCAACACCACATAGAAGCTGCCAAGGCTTGGGGCTTCCACACTTTTTGAAGCAACAGCTAAAGCTGCACATTGGCCCCTTTCAACCATAGCTGGAATGGCTGGGACACAGGGCACCAAGTTTCGAGGCTGCACACAGCAAGGGGACCCTGGGCCCAGCCCAGGAAACCACTTTTTCCTCCTGGGTCTCTGGGCCTGTGATGGGAGGGGCTGCTGTGAAGGTCTCTGACATGGCCTGGAGACATTTTTCCCATGGTCTTGGAGATTAACATTAGGCTCCTTCCTACTTATGCAAATTTCTGCAGCCAGCTTGAATTTCTCCCCAGAAAATGGGTTTCTCTTTTCTATCCCATAGTCAGGCTGCAAATTTTCCAAACTTTTATGCTCTGCTTCCCTTATAAAGCTGAATGCCTTTAACAGCACCCAAGACACCTCTTGAATGCTTTGCTGCTTAGAAATTTCTTCCGCCAGACACCCTAAATCATCTCTCTTAAGTTCAAAGTTCCGCAAATCTCTAGACCGGGGCAAAATGCTGCCAGTCTCTTTGCTAAAATATAACAAGTCACCTTTGCTCCAGTTCCCAACAAGTTCCTCATCTCTATCTGAGACCACCTCAGCNCTTCCTACTTATGCAAATTTCTGCAGCCAGCTTGAATTTCTCCCCAGAAAATGGGTTTCTCTTTTCTATCCCATAGTCAGGCTGCAAATTTTCCAAACTTTTATGCTCTGCTTCCCTTATAAAGCTGAATGCCTTTAACAGCACCCAAGACACCTCTTGAATGCTTTGCTGCTTAGAAATTTCTTCCGCCAGACACCCTAAATCATCTCTCTGAAGTTCAAAGTTCCGCAAATCTCTAGACCAGGGCAAAATGCTGCCAGTCTCTTTGCTAAAATATAACAAGTCACCTTTGCTCCAGTTCCCAACAAGTTCCTCATCTCTATCTGAGACCACCTCAGCCTCGACCTTATTGTTCATATCAACATCAGCATTTTTGTCAAAGTGATTCAACAAATCTCTAGAAGGTTCCAAACTTTACAACATTTTCTTGTCTTCTTCTGAGCCCTCCAAACTGTTTCAACCCCTGCCTGTTACCCAGTGCCAAAGTCGCATCCACATTTTTGGGTATCTTTTCAGCAACACTCCACTGTGGTGGTACTAATTTACTATATTAGTCTGTTTTCACACTGCTGATAAAGACATACCCAAGACTGGGAAGAAAAAGAGGTTTAATTGGACTTACAGTTCCACATGACCACAGAGGCCTCAGAATTGTGGTGGGAGGTGAAAGGCACTTCTTACACGGCAATGGGAAGAGAAAAATGAGGAGAAGCAAAGGCGGAAACCCCTGATAGACCCATCAGATCTCATGAAACTTATTCACTATCATGAGAATAGCATAGGAAAGACCAGCCCCCATGATTCAATTACCTCTCGCCGGGTCTCTTCCACAACACATGGGAATTCTGGGAGATTCAATTCAAGTTGAGGTTTGAGTGGGGACACAGTCCAACCATATCATAAGCCTTTGGGCATGTAGAACATTCCTCTTTTCTCTCCCTCCCCACCACCCATCCTCCGCTTGCACTACCAGTCTTCTACATTCCCAATTTTACTTAACTCATCACTGGTAACCACATCACATCTTCCAAAAACCTCCTCCTATCCTCCAAGCTTAGGTTAGAAAATTTATTTAAAAGCTGTCTTCAAATACTACATGTCCTTAATCATTGTACTTATCTCAGTGTATTATAACTTCCAGTTTGTTTATCTGTATTCCCAAGAAACTGTAGATTTCTTAAAAACAGTGAATATTATTTGTCCACCTTTGTTTCCTAGGCATCTAGCATACTGCCAGGTACACAGCAGGCCTGGCAGTATTATATTAATAAAAATTTATAAATATTAATGAATAAATATTAATATTTGATGAATGAAGATTCTCATAGACACACACACACATACACACACTAGTGGCCAGGTAGGATGACATTTGGTGCCACTAACTATGTTTTATTTGCCTTTAAGCTAAACCGGAAATCCCCATGATTGTGGAAAATAACTCCACGGATGTCTTGGTAGAGGTGAGTCACATAAAAGCCTTTGAAAATCTACAGCGTTACATGTAAGGTGTGTCAGGTTGCATAGTTGCCAGGAATGTTCTCTCAAAGAACTTTACTCCTTGGTCCTTGACCAATTAACTGCTATTAGGGATGAAGGGAAGCTGAGTTGTTTCTAGAAAGTGAATGGGAATTTTTACTTTTAGACTTAGTGCTCTCAGAATGATCTGCAATTTTAGTCCTTAAATTTCTCAGAAAAAAAAATAGTTACAATTGTTTAAACTTCTCTTTAATAAAAATTGAGGTGGATAGTGAGGACAAAGTAGGGCAGAAAGCTGTGTGAATCCTGGTGTAAGAATGAAGTTTTGGCTCAGCTGATGTTTGATTTGTTCTACTCCATTTCCTTTACCTGCTTTCCCATTGTTTTATTTCAAAGTGATGGGAGGAAATATGCCCTCCTGTACTCCTGCAGAACCCTGGCTATGTCTTTGGTGGTAAAGAGGAAGGGCAGGAGAAACAAGAACATTGAATAGGGACCTCTGACTTAACTTCTTCTGGGTGGTAGTTACCAGCCTCTAGTCACTAGAATCTGGACTCAATTTCTCACTCTTCCTCTTGCAAACTATGACCTTGGGCAAGTTACTTCATGTCTTTGCAGTCAGTTTCCCCATCTATATGAAGTGAATAATAATAGTATCTTCATATAGCTGCTGTTTTAAAAAATTAAATAACATGAAAAAGTCTGAGTACAGAGTGTGGCATATATTAAGTGTTTAATCAGCATTATTGTTCTTGTTTTTGTTGTTATTACTATTATCTGTGTCAGTCAACTGTCCTGTGGCCTTATGATTTCAGCCTGACTTTTAAAAACCCTATATAAAAATATTCTCATTAATTCTCTAACACTTTCTATTACATGAGAGAGAAAATTATACTCATATTCTAGTTTATTCTCGCACCAATGACATTAACTTACAATCTCTGGTCTCACTGAATATCAGTCATTTAATTTGATAGTTGCATACAAATCATAGCTTAGATTCTTTGAGATGGTTTTGCAATGACTATATATATATATTTTCCAAGTATTTGTGTCTTTTGCCAGTTTCATATATTGGTCTCTTAGATAACTGCCTGTATTAGTCCATTTTCATGCTGCCAATAAAGACATACCCAAGACTGGGTAAATTATACAGGGAAAAGAGTTTAATTAGATGTACAGTTGCACATAGCTGGAGAAACCTCACAATCATGGCAGAAGGCAAGGAGGAGCATGTCATGTCTTACATGGATGGCAGCAGGCAAAAAGACAATATGCAGGAAACTCCCCCTTATAATAACTATCAGATCTCATGAGACTTACTCACTACATGAGAACAGCACAGGAAAGCCCCCATGCTTCAGTTACCTCCTACCAGGTCCCTCCCACAATACGTGGGAATTTGAGATGAGATTTGGACGGTGACACAGCCAAACCATATCAGTCCACCCCTGATTCTCCCAAATCTCATGTCCTCACATTTCAAAATCAGTCATTCCTTCTCAACAGTCCCCCAAAGTCTTAACTCATTTCAGCATTAACTCAAAAATCCAGAGTCCAAAGTCTCATCTGAGACAAGGCAAGTCCCTTCTGCCTATGAACCTGTAAAATCAAAAGCATGTTAGTTACATCCTAGATACAATGGGGGTACAGGTATTGGATAAATACAGCCAGGGCCAAAACAAGTCTGAAATCCATCAGGACAGTGAAATCTTAAAGCTCCAAAATGATCTCCTTTGACTTCATGGCTCATATCCAGGTCATGCAGATGCAAGAAGTGGTCTTAGGCAGCTCAAACCCTGTGGTTTTGCAGGGTATGGCTCCCCTCCTGTCTGTTTTCATGGGCTGGCAGTAGCCTAGTGGAGACTACATGTGGGGACTCCAACCCCATATCTTCCTTTTAGCACTGCCCTAGCAGGGGTTCTCCATGAGGGCCCCACCCCTGCAGCAAACTTTTGCCTGGGCATTCAGGTGTTTCCATATATCTTCTGAAATCTGGGCATAGACTCCCAAACCTCAGTTCTTGATTTTTGTGCACCTACAAGCCCAACACTGCATGGAAACTTCCTGGGCTTGAGACTTCCACCCACTGAAGCAACAGCCCAAGTTGTACCTTGGCTCTTTTCAGTTATGGCTGGAGTGGCTGGGACACAGGGCACTGAGTCCCTAGACTGTGCACAGCATGGAGACCCTGGGCATCACCCACAAACCATTTTCTCCTTCTAAACATTCAGGCCTGTGATGGAGGGGCTGCTGCAAAAGTCTCCGACATGCCCTGGAAACATTTCCCCATTGTCTTGATGATTAACATTCAGCTCCTCATTGCTTATGCAAATTTCTGCAACCAGCTTGAATTTCTACCCAGAAAATGGGATTTGCTTTTCTATCGCATTGTCAGGCTGCAAATTTTCCAAACTTTTATTCTCTGTTTCTCTTTTGAAACTGAATGCCTTTAACAGCGCCCAAGTTACCTCTTCAGTGCTTTACTGCCTAGAAATTTTTTCTGCCAGATATCCTAAATCATCTATCTTAAGTTCAAAGTTCCACAGATCTCTAGGGTTGGGGCAAAATGCCACCAGTCTCTTTGCTAAAATATAACAAGAGTCACCTTTGCTCCAGTTATCAACAAGTTCCTCATCTCCATCTGAGACCATCTCAGCCTGGACCTTATTATTCATATTACTATCAGCATTTTTGTTAAAGTCATTCAACAAGTCTCTACGAAGTTCCAAACTTTCCCATATATTCCTGTCTTCTTCTGAACCCACTAAATTGTTCCACCCTCTGCCTGTTACCCAGTTCCAAAGTTGCATCCACATTTTTGGGTATTTTTTCAGCAGTGCCCCACTCTCCTGATACCAATTTACTGTATTAGTCCATTTTCATACTGCTGATAAAGACATTTATACAGGAAAAAGGGTTTAATTGGACTTATAGTTCCATGTGGCTGGGGAAGCTTCACAATCATGGCCAAAGGCAAGGTAGAGCACATGACATCTCACATGGATGGCAGCAGGCAAAAAGAGAATGTGCAAGAAAACTCCCCTTATGATAACCATCAGATCTCATCATGAGCCCTTTTTTTTTTTTTTTTTTTTTTTTTGAGAACAGTCCGCTCTGTCGGGCCGCAGGCTGGAGTGCGTTGGCGTCGATCTCAGCTCACTGCAAGCTCCGCCTTCCCGCCCCGGTTTACACCTTTCTCCTGCCTCAAGCCTTCCCGAGTGCTGGGACTACAGGCGCCTGCCACCTTGCCCGGCTAGTTTTTTGTATTTTTTTAGTAGAGACGGGGTTTCACCGTGTTCGCCAGGATGGTCTCGATCTCCTGACCTCGTGATCTGCCCGTCTTCGGCCTCCCAAAGTGCTGGATTACAGGCTTGAGCCACCGCGCCCGGCCAGATCTCATGAGACTTATTCACAGTCACGAAAACAGCATGGGTAAGACCTGCCCCCACATGATTCAATTACTTCTCACTGAGTCCCTCCCACAACACATGGGAGTTCAAGGTGAGACTTGCATGGGGACACAGCCAAACCATATCACTGCTATTATAATCCTGATTATACAGGAGAAGATTTAATTGCTTAATTCATTTTTGTTGTGTCGTAACTTAATTTCTAAGTTTATTAGTGAACTTCATTTCAATAGTTTACATTTCAAAAATAAACTAATCACACAGCTTTTGGTAGGTGTTTTTGTTTCTTATGAGGATCTCTAATAGATTCTTGGTACAATGTAATATGGGCACAATCCAGATACAGGACCATAAATTGCATCCAAAAATCCCAGTTTAAAAAAAAAAAGAACTTTGCCTATGTGCCATAAAATTTCCTCTTCTCTACCCTTGCTTTAGTGCTGACTACAAAGAAAACAAAACAGAGAGTTTTCTTCCCAGAAAATTAGTGAATAGTCTTTCTCCAAGCACACATAACCAGCTACAGGACATGGCTTGTCTATGGATCTTTTCAGACCTTGCCAAACATTAGTAACTCCTCACTCTAATATTCTTACAATCCCTGCTGTATTTTTAATAATTTATTAACTCTTCAAAATCCTTTCACATACTTTTATCTTGTGCTGCTCCCAATGAGCCTCTGAAATAGATAGCGCCCAATTTCTCATTTTACAGATGAGAAATTGGGGCCTGGAAAGTCTTAACAACTGGCTCAGTCACTAATGAGGGGCAGAGCTGGGATGCGTATTTAGTGTGCCTGTATCCAGGCAGAATAGTATTATTATGATAGAAGGATATCATGCTTCAGGGTCAGATAGCACAAGTGTCAAATCCTAATTCAACTACTTAGCTGGTTACATACCCTCATCAACTAGTGAACCTCCACAAGCCTCAGCTAACTCACATCTAAAACTGAGATAATAACAAATACTTCAGAGGGTTCTTAGGAAGATTAAATTTATGCTCTAATGAAGTTCATGGCACATAGTAGACATTTCAGGAATATTTCTTCCCTACCCACTATTTATCATTTACCCACTCTCTTACATTCATAAATCAGCTATGTGACTGATTCTAGCAGATACTGTGGAATAATTTTTTTAAACCCAGAATATAGGCTGTGGGATCTGATAGAACCAGGTTTGAATTCTCTTCCAGCACTTATTAACTCTGGCCCCTACGAGCTTAGTTCCTTAACTTCCTCAACAATAAGTGAGGGCAATGGTTCCAATCCCACAAGGGTGATATAAGGATGAAGTGAGAGAAGGTATGCAAAATACCTACCATCCAGCAACCACAAGTTTTTGGTCTTGGCAATTTCCTGCCTCTCCTTCATTCCTTAGAAATTCTTGAAGTCAACATGCACGCACTGGCTCTGCTACCTGTTCACTACACTAGTAGCCCGCAGTGTGGAAATACCCTGGGGACTTGGTCAGTTGTGAGCTGTGTCTTCCTGTGTTTTTAAACTTACAAAGTTTATGGCTAATTGTAGTATTTCTGTAAAATACAAAAGACCCAAAAGTGTGATGCCCCTCAGGCCTGGACATGCCATAGATGTCTAAGGAAAGTGTCACACCTGTGAATGTTGTATCTTGTGCATTCCCAAAGTTGAGATTTTGCCAGGGCTTCAACATGGCACGCAGCTTCACTCCTGCACTACAATGAGAAAAGAGTCTTTAACCTAAATTGCAGGGCCCCTCCATTTAGCAGGTTTTTGCATTAGAGCAAAAGATGTCAAGCCAAAGAGCCCTCAACTCATAGCTTATGATGTAGCATAGAAGGCACAAGAGGGATGTATAAAAACCCTAGCATGTACTCAACAGTTCACGCTTTCCGCAAGCCCATATGTCTCTCACTCTTATGCTTGTGCTTTATACTTTAGCCCCATCATCTCCATGGGTCTTGTTCATATCACTCAATACCTTTGTTATGTTTGAAAGAAATTAGGGGGAAAAATGCCTAAAGAAAACTACCTGTCATGAAGCTTAAGAAACAAAAGCAGTTTGGGGTTAAGAAGCCTACAAAGGAAGAGCATTTACAATATTAATAACCATGTAAAACAGATACCAGAGGCTGGGCACAGTGTCTCATGACTGTAATCCCAGCACTTTGGGAGGCTGAGACGGGCAGATCATGAGGTCAAGAGAACCAGACCGTCCTGGCCAACATGGTGAAACCCCATCTCAACTAAAAACACAAAAATTAGCTGGGTGTGGTGGTGCACACCTGTAGTCCCAGCTACTCGGCAGGCTTAGGCAGGAGAATTGCTTGAACCTGGGAGGCAGAGGTTGTGGGGAGCTGAGATCACACCACCGCACTGCAACCTGGTGACAGAGTGAGACTCCATCTCAAAAAAAAAAAAAAGAAGACACCAGAATCTAAAAACCACACTGGTTGGCATCAGCAGAGCTCCAGCATCTTTGTGCAGAATTTAATTATTTGTGTTTATTTGGTTTGGGTTTTGCAAAGTTTTAACCCTGTGGTTTCCTCAAGCTTCCCAAGCCCCACTCAAAATGTATGTGTTTTGGTTTTTGGTTTTTAAATGATTAGGTATTACAGCCTCCTTTTTTTTCTAGCATCTTTTGCGACACAGTAAGGTTCTGAGTCCAAATGTCTACCCATCGTCACTTGCACTGGTGAGCACCTGAGCTTGCACCATAGATAGAGAAGGTTCTAAAAGGACATCATACCTCTGTGGGGAGACCACATGACAAATGAAATCTTAAATATCAGGCAGATCTCTAGATAAAAAAAGAACATGATGGGACTTCAGTGTAGCCTGGTTATTTCACAAGCCTGGTATTTGGACTTTTGTTTGTTCCACAAACAGCTCTTAGGGAAGACAGGTCTGGAAGTTAGGGCTGCCTAGCAAGTCTAGGAAGAATATGAGTGAACTACATAGGTCAGGACCAAAGGAGGCAAGACACCATTGTTACACAAGGACATCCTCTGCCTTCAGAGAGGTTGGTGCCCACAAAGTACCTGGGCTATCTATGAGATAATGGGATGCTGTCTTTATCTATTCCTGTCTTCCCTAGCTCTTTCCCCACTCCATCCCCATTCCCAACCCACATTTTGTTTTGTTTTGTTTTATTTTTTAATATGCGTGTTTGGTTGGGGGAGGGCAGTGTAGTTATAGAGGAGTCTATCTTCCATAACAAATGTCAGCTCCAGTGCAAAGGCCAGAGTATTTTCCAGTTTGGTTTTATTCTATTTCTAAATTAATATTTTAGGCATACTCTTAGCAACCCAGGAAATTATTCTCTCCCTATAGACTGTTAGGGTCTCTTTTTTCAAAGCATCTCTGAACATTTAAAGATAAACAGTTTTAAAAAATCAGAGGACAGTGGGTTGGTATGCAGTTAGCATTTTGGAGGTGTGAGTAAAATCTAAAACCTACCGTTCAAATAAATAACTGCTCTGTGGACACAAAACAAAACCAAGTTAACTCATTAAAATTGACTTCAGGATCTAAGAAATGTACTCTGTCCTTCCCTCATTCAGACAGTCGTGTTCTCTTCTATTTTCATGATAAATTTTCCCTAGAGCACTGTCTCTCTTCCCCATCTTTGCATTTCTTCTCATCCCATTTCTTTCTAACTTTCCTTCCTCTGTTCTTTACTTCTCCTTACTTCCTTTATATCTCTGTCTTCTTTTTCATTCTGAGTTTATTTCAGCTCTTCCTCACTAACTCCTTTTCCCTTGATAAACCTTAATATGAAATTAGATCATATTTTAAGTATTTATGAATAAGTTTCATATACTGTGTACTGAATGTTTAAACCAAGTAAGTTGAGAGGTTTTTCATTTCTCTGTGCTAATTACACATTAATTAGTTTAAACATTAGATTGTTAAAAAGACGCACAGGACTCAGATTATACTGATGAAACAGCTTTAATATAAGCAAGAAAATACATCGCAGCAATAACAGGAGAAAGATATGCATTGCAAGGATCCAAAGATCTGAGGCTCACAATTCTTTGTCCTTCCACTTGCTGGGTCACACAGAACAAGCTTTGTATTCATACTGGTAGTCTGGAAGCACCACCAGTACATGTGCTAAGACCTCAGTCCCAGGAAGATTAAGCTCTGCTTCCCGCAGGGTATCTGCAAGTAAACTGGTCACATAGGCACATTCCAGCTACTTAACCAGCCTCAGCCCTCAAAATCTTCAGCTCCACCAAAACCGAGTGCTAGGCAAAAATCTGATAATTTTGATAAACAATGCTGACTAGCTGGTACCTTCTGCCCTGAAACAACTCACAGAGTTTTACTTTGGTAAAAGCATTTATCTTTAATAGGTACATTTTAGAGTTTCGGCCAAGGGTCAGCAGAGCTCTAGGAACCTCACAGAGAAGCATTTGGTCAATTCAGACCTGCTCAGATTAACTCATACTGTGCACTATTTCCAATAAAAGCAAAATGTCACTAAACTACTTTGCTGTACATTTGAGTTGAAACTAAAATGGCTCTTTTGTACAAGTCTAGAGTCAATGTTTTCAGAATAGATTCTCCAAGCCCAATTTAAACAAAATGGAAGGCATGTACTGCTGCAGGCAACTCTTTCTCCTGCTGACATGCCTCCTTCTCAGCCCTCACCTTCCACTTCATCTCCAGGATGGCCCTTTCCACCTCCTCCAAGGCTCGCTCCCTTTTTCCCACAGCCCTCTCCCGCCATTCCACTGCCATTTCTCTCCTAAGCACCTCCTTTTCCCTTTGGCTGGCCCACAAAGCCATTGTGCCCACCTGCTCCAGGAACCTACCCCAGTCACCCTCAATGCCCGTAGGGAGCTGGGGCCCATGGGGCCTTGGATCCTGGCGCTGCCCAGCCTGACCATGGCCACTCTTCTCCAGCTCCTCTCTGTGCATACTTTTCAGATGCTTCCACAGTGCTGTGGTGCCCACATTGACCCCAGGGCCACGGCTCACCTGCCTGCCACACAGGCGGCAGGTGGCATATTGGTTGGGATGGTGCCCAGCACGAGCAGGGGCTAGGTGGAAATACTCCCATGCCTCAGAGAACCGGGTGCCCTTGTTGTGGGGCGTTGGAGTGGGCATAGCACTCACAAAAGGGCCAACCAGTTCTCCTGCCTCACTAATCTCTTCCTCTTCCTTCATCTCTAAGTCCCCTTTTGCCTTCATCATGGCTCCCTCCTCTTCCTCCTCTTCCCGCCTCATCATGTCACCTCTTCTACAGCGTTCTTTATGATGTGGCTAGATGTAAGCCAAAAGCTTATTTGAACCACAAGATTAAGTATATATTTGGGAAGGGCCCGTGGTAACTCTTGGGGATTCACAATAATGGCCAAAGTCTGGCCACACCTGGGTGGTGTGAGGTTTCTTCCTTTCTGCTTCACTGGAGAGTCAGGGGTGAGTCAGATACAAGCAAAACGGCCCAAGAGTGCATTCCTTCCATGCCCCAGATACTTACTTATCCTCCCTTGACTAGGCCAGAAAGACAAAACATATCAGTTCCTGTAGCAAAGATGTTCTCTGTCCAACAATAACAAAGCTCTTTGATGAACTCAGTGTTCTCTGCATCAACCACCACGACAGGTATTTTTGTATACTGAAAATTTTAGGTTTTCTTTTTTCTCCTCCTGATTGTTTCCACTGTTTCTGTGCTTCTTATTGCCTATAAATGCATTTTGGAGGCAGGAGAAACAGCCTCAGGTTTCAGGCTTTTCAGGACCAACAGGGCTACGGCCTCACTGGGTCTTGCTCAGAGTAGGTAAAAGCAAACACAGGCAGATGCTGGTGTAGGAGACAATCATGCTTCCTAAAAACTGTTGCAACAAGCAATCCAGAGTAGACAAAGCCTATGAGGATCTGGATAATAAAGTTCCCAATGCAAGGTCAGTTTGTCCCTAGAGGCGTCTCTCAGAGGCCAGGAGTCTAAGAAATCCAAAAAGCAAGCTCAGCTGTTTCAGCAGGAGGAGCTGGGATGCACAGAGGGGAAGGTGGAGCACATCGTCACAAACATGATGTTCCCTGGCTGTCCTTAGCCAGCAGCTCACCATACCCCACCTTCTCCAGCAGGAACACCTGCAAAGCCAACAGCCAATAAGACCTTCCTGAAGCACCGTACTCCAGGTGTTTTGCTCTTTAACTCATTTTAAAGATAAATAAGTAAATGGAAAATCATATTGCATTTAAAAACAGCCCGACTTCTCTCTCCTTTCTTGGGTCATTTTTTAAATTAATAAGAGCGTTATTTAATCAAGGTTTGCAACCCTGAACAGTTAGGAAATTCCCCCCTAGCCACAAGTGGGTACTTACAAGCAGACAAGGCTCTGGACTTCTCTCTGATCTTTCCTGCGCAGAGTGAAAGCACTCCTGCACACCTTGGATGGCTATTAGCTGACTCCTACCCCCAGAAGGAGGGCACCTCCACTTCTGGTTTCCTCCCACTTCTAGGGCAGCATTGTTTTCAAGTAGGTGTGTCTGTGCCTGTCGGATTTTTCTGCAACACTTAGACACAGATGCAAACCTTTTCTCCACCCCCTCCACTACCAAGAAAAGGATGTTCCTGGCGTATATCTAGCAGCAATACAGTAAGTTAAGCACCTACAAGTCTTAGTTCTCTTTTTTGATGACTAGATTACCTAGCCTCTCAAGTAAAGCAAGTGATTTGAAGGAAGAAGAATGGGAAAGACTGAAACATGAAATGTGTATACACATATAGATTATATATATACATACATTATATATAATATGCATAATATGTGTGTGTATACATATTTAGATTGAAAAGGAAAGCCTACCAAGAGGATATAGGAAGACTCTAAAGAAGATGTCAATAGAAGAAAAAAAACTTTGTGTTATAAAAGAAAAGATAGAAATAGCATAGCAGGCCAGGCGCCGTGGCTCATGCCTGTAATCCCAGCACTTTGGGAGGCTGAGACAGGTGGATCACTTGAGGTCCGGAGTTCGTGGCCAGCTTGGCCAACATTGTGAAACTTCGTCTCTACTAAAAATGCAAAAATTAGCGAGGTGTGGTGGTGCACACCTATAATCCCAGCAACTCGGGAGCCTGAAGCAAGAGAATCACTTGAACCCGGGAGGTGGAGGTTGCAGTGAGCTGAGATCATGCCACTGCACTCCAGCCTGGGCGACAGAGGGAGACTCTGTCTCAAAAAAATAAATAAAATAAAATAAATAAATAAAATTAAAAAAAGAAAGAAAAGAAAAGAAATGGCACGGCAGAAAATATGTAGAGGTTGATGGTTAAATTAAAATAGAAAAAAAAATGGGGGAAAAAGATTCAAAATTGGAATGAAACTGGTAGGAGTTTTAGAACATGAACCACATTTCTAAACCAAATCTTGGAACACAAAGTCTACAGAGAGTATAGAATATTTGAAATTTGAACCATTTCAGAAAATCTGAATCTAGAGAATTCATGGAAGTCAAATCTTTTCAACATTTTTAGAAGTTAACAAAAGAGTTCTTCAGTGAGCCAGTTGCCTTCATAAAATAATAACACCCCCACCTACTCCCGATATTACCATATCGTCATCTTTGGTGGGTTAACTAAAGATAAAGGAAATGAATCATGAGAATGGTTAATGTCACTGCATTAATGCAAACCTTTGTATCTTTTCTTTAAAAAAAAAAAAAGTTTTACCTCCTGTACCTTTTATCTCTTCCTGGACCAACTGGAGATAAAATCAATCTTTGGCATCTATTAAATTAAACTGAACACTCTCCTTTACTTAACAAGAATGTATTTTAGAGGATCTGGTTTTGCTTTTAATTTTTTAGTGGAGAGAATAGCATCCCTGGTCCATGTATGTATCTCCATTATCTGGAAAGGCAAGCGTTGAATGGATGGGAATATTGGGAACTATAGTGTTTGTCACCCAGCATCTTGGATATGCTAGACAACCCCCTCAGAAATTCTCTTGTTTCTTTGGGATTTCGGTAGCAATGTACTGAGAAATGGTAAACTTCTGTAGGATTTCACCAGGAAAATGTTACTTAGCATTCTTGAGTGTGGTTTCTCAGCTCCATAGGCCCAGACTTCTTAGGAGTAACTAGTCTGTGGATTGACACCCAAATCATCACATACATTTAATTGTTCTTTACATGTTAACTAGCATATTCATTAACTGTGGAAAATATCTGGGAACTAAGAACTCGGGCTGGTCATATGTAAAATATATACATCTCTTGATGAGAAAACAAGTAATTATAAATGGAATGATAATTTTGAAGAGTCTCAGATAAAACAATGGGAATCCAATAATTCCCACTGGATGTTTTCACTAGACTGTTAAAGAAAGTATCATCCCCCAAAGAACAAACATAGCATTGAAAATAAAACATAACTAGCCCTGCATCTAAGTTCTCTGCTTTCATAACATAGCAACTTCTTTCATGTTTTTATTTCAATACAGTTTTTATTAAAAAATATGTTGGACTGAGATTAAGGAGACATCGTTTCTAATTGTGCCATTAACTATTTTCCACTTCCTTGAACCACTGGGTGCCTTGATTTTTCCATCTGTCAAATGGCAAAAATAAGGTATGCCCTACCTATCCTCAAGATTAATCCAATAAAATTTTTCTAAAAATTAGGAAAATGTGTCACAAGTAAAAAGCAGGATATTTATATAAATTGGTTTCTGTGGTTGTTACAAATAGTGTCGTACATTACTTGGGACACAGAAACAACATGTAGATCCCCTTGAACTTTAAATCTAACAGACTATTCTTCTCTTGACTCTGTTTGCTTTTTCCTTCTATTCTTTGGTTTCCATTTAGTATTATTTTATTCTGCCTGCACAGAGTTAAGATTTCTCTTTAACAGAACCCAGAATCCAGACTTGGAACATTAGTATAGTCCTAGATCTTTAATCCTGAAGTTGACCTAGGAGTATAGTCGGAAGTTTATAACATCTCTATAGGAGATAACCCATTTATAGTGCACGTTCTAACACAACCTATATTAAAAGTAGACACTGCCTTCTATTTATTCAGCTAAAAGTGGAGAACTCTTTTTTGCCAACTTATGTTATATGATGTTAGTAAGTTGTAAGGAGTACCAGTTTCTTAGGAATTTGCAAATAACCTTTATTCTGTCTTTACCCCAGAGAACATTTACCTGCTTACTAAAGAATGTATTTCCCAAAGCAAATATCATATGGTTTATAGATGGAAGTCTTCTTCATGATGAAAAAGAAGGTAAGGAAATTAAACAACGGAAATAAGTTCTGTACAAAAAGAAAGAAAGCAAAGGACATCAGAAATTGTCATTGCCCAAGTTGATCTTGGCACTTAAGAATGATTCTCATTCCAAGAAAAACATCATTCTGCCTACCAAATGTCATTTTCTGATGCTTCATCTGGCTCTTCCAAGGGGGTGGAGTGTAACATTTTCCAGAATAAGAGAAATACAATTGATTTAGACAAACAACATCCAAACATTTTATTTAACTATCAGTAAAAGGAATATCTTAGATGAGGACAAAAAGTTTAAGTCTACATATATTTATTAAAACGTTTTCTGCCTTTATAACATAGTTACCTGTTTTTCCATGTCTTTCTTATTTCAATACAATATGTTCAATTAACAGCACCACTGCTTTACATCAGCCAATAAATAATTTCTACCTTTTTATGTGAGGATCTAAGGCAGGTGCTGGTGAAGCACTAGAGGAAGCCTACGTAAAAGAGTTGGCTCCTTGACAAGGCACATGTTCCCCAGGAGGATTAAAAATTCCTGGAGGAGGAACACACATCAAGACAAGCTCAGGTGATAATTCACAAAGCCATGTTTTTATAGGTAGTAACTATGACGGCCTCTACCAGAATAATCTCAGCTGTCCCTGCCTGACCAACAGCCATTCTCCTTTCTCCTGAGTCATTTTTCCTCAAAGTTCAATCTGTCTTCAATAACAACTGAGTCACACAACTCTTTCTGAATTATCTTTATTTTATTTTATTTTATTTTATTTTATTTTATTTTATTTTATTTTTAAGACAGAGTCTCGCTCTGTTGCCCAGGCTGGAGCGCAGTGATGCGGATCTCGGGCTCACTGCAAAAAGCTCCGCCTCCCAGGTTCACGCCATTCTCCTGCCCCTCAGGCCTCCCCGTAGGCTGGCGACTACAGGCACCCGCCACACCTTCGGCTGATTTTTTGTATTTTTCAGCTAGAGACGGGGGGTTTCACTGTTTGGGGTTAGCCAGGGTATGGTGCTTGATCTCCTGACTTTCGTGATCTGCCCACCTCGGCCTCCCAAAGTGCGCGGGATTACAGCTTGGAGCCACCATTGGCCTGCGCCTCTTTCTGAATTATTTTAAGTGATAAAATTGAAAGCTTATGTTAATGAATGTATTGGTCACTTGATGCATTTTGAGATTATTATTGGTTTTATTAGTTTATTTTTAAAAAACAATTCACCTACAACAATGACAGAATACAATTCTAAAAATATAGGTTAAAAGTTATTATAGGCCAGGCACGGTGACGTACACTTGTTATCTCAGCACTTTGGGAGGCTGAAGCAGGTGGACCACCTGAGGTTAGGAGTTCGAGACCAGCCTGACTAACATGGTGAAACCCCGTCTCTACTAAAAATACAAAAAATTAGCTGGGTGTGATGGTGGACACATGTAATACCAGCTACTTGGGAAGCTGAGGCAGGAGAATCGCTTGAATGCAGGAAGCGAAGGTTGCAGTGAACCAAGATCGTGCCATTGCACTCCCGCCTGGGCAACAAGAGGGAAATCCCGTCTCAAAAAAAAAAGTTATTATAAATATATTATCCTGTTAAATAAGCCCTGCACAGGCAAAGCGCCCAGATTTCACCACACTAGAGGCTAGATTTTGTGGTCAGAATTGCATAGGCACACAACTGCATTTAGCTATTACTTTGGTAAATAATTACATCAGAATTGGTGTTAAGAATCTTTAATGTGAAAAAGCTGTGAGAATCCAGAAAATTCTGACATATAGTGATAGTTGGTTTTACATTAATTTTCTGCTGCCTATTATGCTATTTGGAGGTTATACAAACATAACAGTTTAAAACAGAGTTTGATTTCTAAAGAAGACTCATGGGACCCAAAATGCAATGCTTACAAATCTACAGCTTATTTCAAGAAGAGGAGACAACGTAATAGAAATATTACAATATGCAGCATATCCTATCCTACACTTACAGCCAGGAGTTCAGAGAAGTCAGATATGAGCTCCTTTGTCCTCCCTCTCTAAGGGCCATAGCCAGACACACTTTCTCTCTCAGATCAAAGACTACTGATGCATATACAGAAGAGCTCAGAAGTGGGTAGTCCAAAACAGAGTCCCAACCAAGATTGCTTTATATTTTACTGGTCACTTAGGTATATTCCTGCAACATAACTAGACTCCACAGCAGAGCTCTCCCAAGGTCTAACCTAGACTAGGTGTAAATTATCAGTCTCACAGTTGTCAACAAACAATGCTGGTGAGCTGGAATAATCTGCCTCAAAACATTTTGGACACATGGTCACAAACAAAGCAACACTATTGATCAATATGTTTTATACCCTGACCATGGATCAATGACATGTAGAAGCTTGAGCAAACAGCTCAATTTAATTCCAGATCTGCTGAAATTGACCCTCACTGCAGAGAAGCTGCCATTTGACACTTTAGACTCGACATTACCATAAATGGATCATGCCGTGCCTTGGCATTATTGTATGGCTCTTACATAAAATGTTAGTGACTAACCATGTTCTTATCTGTCTGGCAGGAATATATATTACTAATGAAGAGAGAAAAGGCAAAGATGGATTTCTGGAACTGAAGTCTGTTTTAACAAGGGTACATAGTAATAAACCAGCCCAATCAGACAACTTGACCATTTGGTGTATGGCTCTGTCTCCAGTCCCAGGAAATAAAGTGTGGAACACCTCATCAGAAAAGATCACTTTTCTCTTAGGTGAGTTGTCTATTTAATAAGCTCAACAAGTATTTGACAAGACTGCCATAAATTCAGAATATCTTTAATGGGAACAAGTAAAATGCTTATCACATCCATAACATTTTAATCTCAGAAAACTTTCTATGTAACTCATAACTATTTCAAATTATCAAACATTTTTGACAAGTAGGACTCCAGCGAAAAGAATTCTTCAAATAAAAATAAAATAGTTGATTCATGTTTTCACAAAGAATTTCTGCTGAATACTGCAAAATTTTGTTCAAATTTAATTCATCTAACTCTTAATTAGCTAGCATTTTATTAATCCATCACATAATGAAAATTAATACTAATACTGATGATCAAAAAAGATTTAAAAAACCTTAAAATTCCTTCTGCATCCTTAGAAACATTCCATTATGTACAACATGTATACTTTTTGATACTTAGGAAGGGATAAGATGTGTACAATAAAAATACCATAAAAATGGGGATTGTATCTTAATAATTGTAGTATCCCTAGGTTCAAGCACAATATTTAGCCAATAGAAGACTTTTATGACTTGAAAATTGTTGTATAGGATTACTGTAGTTATTATATCATTTGACTAACCGGAGTATTTACTACCCTGAACCAGACAACATAATAAAGATTTTACTACATAAAAGATAAACTAATACCTCAATAAATACAGTGACAACAGATATGCCTCAAGAAAAATAGAAGTAATGACAACTGTCAAATATTCATATTTAACAGTAACCTTATAAAACGTAAATATATTTGCAAATCATTATTACAACTCTACAGGAGCATTAATCTATTTAACCACATCCTATTTTCAGAGATATCATAATCTATAACATACTCATAAAAACACAGAATAATTTAAGAAGGAAACAGTTTGTCTTTGTTCCAAGGGCCCAATCCACATCTTGGGTTCTGTCCAGTTCCTTCACAAATGCAGTGGTTGGTTATGAAGAATAGTGTATGCCCAACACAAATCTATCCCCACTACTCAGAAGCAGGTGTGATTCTGATGCTGGGGCATTGGCATCACTCCTGCAGCCCTGCCTGTGTGTCTGTGTGTATGTATATGTATATGTATGAACACATCTACCTGTGTACTTTGAGTTAATCATTCAGAAATTGTGATATATTTATATATAGCCTTACTCAACTTCACCTAATTCCCTCAGGAATAAGTCAACTCCTTCCTGGAAAGCTGGACATAATAGGGCTGCAGTCTTGGAACAATGTGGAGGTAGCTGATTCTCACACAGATCTGTCAGTAGCTTTGGCAGAATCTAAGGACGTGAGCTAAAGGATCCCAAAACTCAAATTCCTAAAGAGAACCCTCTTCCCATTATAGGCAGAACCGTGTCTGTAAAACTAATATTTTCTGATACTGAAACAGTGCTTGATTGCAGTATCAGAAAATAATGAATACCTTTTTAGGTAACAGGAAGAACACTGATTCTCATACTGAAAACATACCATAATTCCAGTTGTATAAGGCAGACCTTGATCTAGCATAATTTGGGGCTCTGAACAGGTGGTTAATTTTAAGTTGCCAAATGAGTCTTTATCCTTTGTGATCAAATATGAAAGAAAATCAATCTTGAGGAGTTCAATTTCTCAAAATTAAAGCTTACATTCTCATCCCACTCTGGAATCTATCTATGTGACTGACTTAGAAGATGCAGTCAAGGCTCTATAAAGCAATGTCATCACTGTATTATGTCTCCCTGTTGTTGCAAGCTCTTAAACACTTACTTCTACACATGTTCTCTGTCTGTGATGGTACTGCTGGATGCTTTGTGAACGCCACAGTAAACTTCTGATGTGTGGTACAAGAATCATTGCCTTACGAACCTATTGTTGTAGACAAGATACTGAGATGAAGACACAGAAGAAAAATCTGCCATCCCTGAGTGCTACATTAGAGAAATGCTAAGAATATTACACAGTAGGAAAAAGTTATAGTGAGAAAGGGGAAGAAGTTTTGTTCTCTTTGCTCCCTTTTGTTTCCAGAAAAGGGTATTAATGTTGGAGACTGTGAGGTAACAGCCCTTTGAGGTGATTCCTTCTCCACCTATGCCTGGTCTCCCAAGAAGCTCTAGCGCTCAGTGATCCCTATTCTAGAAAACTCAGAAAGGGCATGGGATTAGGGTTATGGTGATCAGTGACTCTTCAGGCAGCTCTCTGTGCACCAGGACCTGCAGAATTCCCACCAGGACCTGCAGAATTCCCACGATCCACAGTAACTACCACTAAGAAAAAAAGTCTTTCGAAGATATCATGGACCAGGCACGGTGGCTCATGCCTATAATCCCAGAACTTTGGGAGGCTGAAGAGGGAGGATTGCTTAAGTGCAGAAGTTCAAGATCAGCCTGGACAACATAGTGACACTTTTGTCTCTACTAAAAAAATCAAAACATCAGCCAGGCAAGGTGACGCATGTCATTAGCCCCTGTTACTCGGGAGGCTGAGGTGGGAGGATTGCATGAGCCCAGGAGTCTGAAGCTCCAGTGAGCCGTGATCATGCCACTACACTCCAGCCTGGGCAATAGTGCAAGGCCTTGTCTCAAAAAAAAAAAAAAAAAAAAAAAAAAAAAAAAAAACCTGCCGTGCTAGCCTGTCAAAATGTCTAAAATCATGGCAATGCTGAGTCTATTTTTGGCAGATTTAAAGAGCTGGGTTTCGTGGGTTTTGTCTTAGGGAGTGGGTGGGAGATATTTTGTCTTGTTTTAATCCAAAAGTTGAGTACAATACCCCCTGGGGTGGATAATATTTTGGTTGTCATCACCCTTGACAGGGATTTGTTTATTAAGTGGATTTCTGACTGTAGCTGTTGAGATCAAGACCTTTGGGATAGAAAGAGAGTTAAGCATTGACAGGCGTGTAGGTGTATGTGTGTGTAGGTATGCATGTGTGTCTTAGCATGTGGAAAGAGGAGTAACAAAAAGATATCTTAATAGTGGAACAGGAGGACCACTGCATATTGGTGTGGAAGATGCCAGACAAATACTTCCTGTTTCATGACTTCTCTCAGTGCAGCTGACCTCATACCCGTGACTGATCCTTCCTGAGAGTATCAGTTGAGAACTTTGATATGCATACAAATCACCCAGGGATCTTGCTAAAACACAAAAATTCTGATTAAGTAAGTCTAGGTGGGACCTGAGATTCTGCATTTGTAACAAGATCCTGAAAGAAACCTATTCTGCTTGTCTATGGACAACACTTTGAGAAGAAAGGACCTAGCAAACCCTGGGATTTGGCTTACTTCTAGGTGGACAAGATAAGGGCTTATACAAGCTCTGAGGAAACCCCAGAATTAAGCCAGTTGCCGTGTGGGACACACCCATGGCTACTGCTGCCCATGAGGTTGGTTCTGAGAGCCCTGCCAGGCCTACTCGAATGGACACACCCAGGAACGGATGAAGTGGCTTTAGGCGACAGCTTACCGTCTTATGACATTATGGTAAATGCAATGATCTGGAAACTGGCAGAGGTGTTTCTGCTAAATTCTGCATTTGGGTTTTGGGAAACTGTTTCTCCTTTTTAGGTTTTAACCACTCTTTTCATACCCCCTGAGTTTTGTTTTGACCAAGGCAGAGTTTCCACTTTACAGTCTAATCTAAAACTAGACAGACATTTTTAGGCCCCATATTTTATGTTGAATGCTATGTTTCACCTCTGTCACAGGACAAAGTGTTCATCTCAAAATGCACATCTTACAATAATATATTATTAATGCACTATGAGGCTGAACACCTCAGCTTACAAAATCACTTGGTGATGAAATATGGCAGAAAAGTATCCTAAAACTGAAATATTCAATCAATGAAAAATAAAAGTTTCCCATTGTGGAAATTGAGCATAACATATCAATATCTTCTGTTCCAGGAACTGACAACCTTCTTCTGTAAAGGGCTAGATAGTAAATACATTTTAGGCTTTGTAGACTTTTTAATCTCTATCACAATTACTCAACTCTGTCACCTTAACACAAAAGCAACCATGGACAATATGTAAAAAAAAAAAAAAAAATGGTAAAACTGTGTTCCAATAAAATTTTATGAACATGATTTCACTATAGGCCATAGTTTGCCAACCTCTATTTCAATCAGTATACAGAGAAAAACGTCCAGGCATTTATTTTCCAAGCCAATGCCCTGTCTCATTAAGGTAGCACTTTGGAAGATAATGCTTATGATCCACCAGCTGTCAGACACACACTTAATGCTGGTCTTCTTTCTTTCAGTGTTAAGAGTAAATTTGCATGCACTGATTCACCTACTTCCATTTGCCAGAATCCATAAATATGGTGCGGAACAAAACAGTGACTTCCCTTGAGGGGCATACACGATGACACAGAGTTATGAGGCATTTGCTAGGCTAAACACTGAGGGGTGAGCACATCACAAAGATCCCCAGGCTTCCTCAGCTTGAGAAGGTACATTCAGGGAAGTTTGGGGATAAGAAAGTGTCAGCAAACCACATGAATTAAGACCAAGAAGTCCCAGAAGTCACAGAGAGAATACTGTGTTTCAGAAATTGGGTTGAAACATTGCTTATTGGATAGAGGGTATTATTTGAGAGAGATGGAAAAAATGATAGGCAACATCAGGAAATTGGGAGTGTAATGACAGCTCAAACAATAATTAGACTTGTGTGTCATGCTGAAGAGTTCAAACTTATTTGGGATATATGAAGAAAAAGGATGGTCATTTTGTTAACCAATCATGTACTTCCCATATGACTGTCCTCCACCTCCTCAGAGATTATTTGCACAAAAGCGTTCATATAGTGGTAGGTCAGAGCTAGCTATGAGTGCCACCCACAGCCAATGGCAATAGCAATGCTACTAATAGTGAGAAGAGAACATACATGCATCTAGCTTAGAAAAACAAATTCCTCCCACTGGGCTATGTGCTATCCAGTGACATAACGTAAGTAAAATATACTTGTCCCTTAAAGTACATTACAGAATAGAACCAATAGTTTAATTATCAATTAAACATCCAGATAATTGATGTAGTTCTTCAGATGTGTAACACTGTATGCAGTAACATTATATCTACAAACATAAAATCTTCTAACTTCAAAATCATCTAAGCACATTTAACCCACATGTTCCTAAAGTCAATAGAGCCTGCTGGCATTTGTAAATTGTCCTTCCAATAGGGCTATTTTTAAATACAGTAATGGAGATTTAAGGAATTGACATAAATGTAAAACAGAAGTAAAACCACATTCTAGCCTCTATTTCAACTCCCCCCAACACACACACACACACACACACACACACACAAGTTGTAGCCAAACAAAAATATTATGACAAAAGTTGACATTTTAGAAAGCAGAATAACATCACAAGTTTACTAATGTTACATCCAACTGGATAGTTGTATCATTGTTTCTACTCTTGCTGATATAAAAATTTTTGTGAGTTTATGGATTTTGTAAACTACATGATTACTTATCAAACACTTCAAAATATTAAATGCTATAATAGTTTTACCAGGTCTTGGTAAAGTGTAACGTTTTCCAGGGAGCCCTTTCAGACCTCCCAGTCTTTATCGGTGCACCTTCATTGCGTTCCTGTGGCCACCTATACTTCCACTCTCATGGTATTCAACACAATGCTTGGCTGCCTAGTTTCTAGGCCATCGGCCCTTTAAGGACAATCCCATGTCTTTGTCATTCATCATGATATCCCACTGCCTTGACCATAATAGGCCCCCAATATATTAATTTGTTACATGATGAATAAATAAAGGAAAATGTATTTAGGAACTAAGGCAATACTTTATCTTTCTATTGCGATATTTTGTTCATTACAAATCTCTTTCTAATCCTTTCAGGTTCTGAAATGTCCACAACAGACCCTCCACCGACTGTTACAGAATCTACCCTTGACACCCAACCTTCTCCAGCCAGCAGTGTATCACCTACAAGTAAGAATGTTTTCACACTGAGCTATTAATTTAACCAAGCAGATCATTTAACCAAGCAGATAAAATTTCAGCAAACTTGCATGGTTCATGCCTGTTTCTTAGCTCTGACTTTTTTTCGGCTGAAATCGAGTTTTATTTTTTAACAGTTTTATTGAGATATAATTCAAGTCACATTAACTCGCCTATTTAAAATGTATGATCTAATGGTTTTTAGTATGCTCACAGACTTGTACAACCATCACCACAGCCAATTTCAAAACATTTTCATCATCTAGTAAAGAAACTCCTAAGCATATTAAAGTGTCATTCTCATGGCTTCAAAGGGTTAACATAACTTCCAAAATCCTTTACTTGAAGCCCTGGGAAAATTAAGGTCAATAAATATTCCGTGAGGAATTTAAATTCTGTATTTATTATTAAATAGGTTAATAAATTGATAGTCATTCTCCAAAACAATGTTCTCAGTGGGGAGTTTAAGAGATTGGATGTAAATCGGGATAGGCCAAAGGAGGTTAAATCCTTTTACATTTAAATTTGTTCTGGTTCAAATTAATGTTGACGAAGTTGACTAGCGAGGACTATGAATTCAGCCCTCCCATCTGAGGCATCATTAATAATGGAGGTCAGCCTGGGTCAGCAATACTATGGCAAAGGAGTGGCAATGACTCTCAAAAGTTGTCATTGACGCAACACATCATAAATTCCCATGTCCGTGGCCTTTGTGTCTAACAAAGAACCATGGTAACTCTCTAATACAAAAAAGCTTATATTCTATGTAAAGCAGAAGTAAGGCTCTCATTTCTCATTTAATTAAAACTATCAATTTTAGCTCAAAATTGGAAATGGAATAAAACAAAAGCAGTCAGTAGGAATGAACAATTCCTTTGTCTGGTAACCTTTGGCATATAGCCTGCAGTCACTGTCACAGGTTGATACTTCTCAGAAAATGAAGCAAGTGGCAGAAAAGCTTGCAAACCACCCATCAAAAGTTTCACATCCATCTGATTTTCTCATGTTCTTAATGTTTTGTAATTTTCTTTTCTTCTTTTTTTGAAGCCTGTTTTCTTCTACTTTTAACTCACCACCGATAATAAACCACAGTTAATTATGGCATTTTCATTCAACAAGTATTAGCATATTCAAAATAATAAAACCTTAAATCTAGTATCCTGTGTATTAGTTTTCCATTGCTGCATTAAAAATAACTCAAATTTTAGCAATTTACAAAACATGTATTGTTGCATATGGTTTCTGGGGGTCAGAAATTCAGGAGCAGCCTAGCTGGAAGGTGCTAACCTGGGTTCTTTCATGAGGTGCAGTCACACTGTTGACTGGGGCTTCAGTCATCTGCAGGTCTGACTGAAGCTAAAGAATCTGCTTCTAAGCTCTAGCACATAGATGATCTCAGTTCCTCAGCACATGTTCTTCTCTATAGCTCTGCATACAATATGGCACTTGGCTTCCTCTGGACCAAGTAATTCAAGAAACAGAGTGACTAAGTCAAAAGCCATATTGCCTTTTTATGGCTTTGTCTCCAAAATTGCATGTCATTACTTCTGCTTTATTTTATCTACTAGAAGTAAGTCACTAGGTCCATCTTATACTCAAGGGGATGAGAATTAGTCTCCAGGTATCAAAGAATCTCTGAACAAATTAAAGCCACCATACCCTGTCATTTAGAAGTGTCTGCACATAAAAGGCAATGTGGTTTGATCTTCTTTATTATGGGTGGTAGACAGAGCAAGCATTATTGTTCCCACTTGCGAGACGGGGACATTGAGACGCTGAGAGCTTAAATGATCACATACCTAATAAGTGACAGTGTTTTGCATTCACACCACAGTCTTATGACTAAATTTAGTTCTCACTACATTAGATACCACTTTTTCTCCAGTTGGTCCAAACATACCATGAGAACAGGAACCATATTTGTTTTGCCTCCTAGCACAGAGTAGGCAGTCAAAAACTATTAGTTGAATAACTAACTGAATGAATGAAAGAATTAATAAGAATAAGGTCCCTTCACTATGTAGATGTCATTTAATAGACTATTTAATGCTAAAGAAAAAAAAGATAAAAATATATTTCTGCCTTCAGGAAGGTTGCAGTCTACTTGGAAGAGAAGGTATACACACATAAAAACAATAATTCAAAATAGTAAGATGAAAGGTGGTGTACTTTACAGAATTAAAATGCCCAGGGGGAGGTACAAACCAGTAAGTATTAGGCTTTGAAAATTCTTTATGAGTTCATGGGCTCAGAAAACGTTACCTGGGAGAGATGAAATAACTTGATCTTTCAAGTATATATTGTATATATTTGACTCAGTGGAGAGCTTGAAAGAACATTCTAAACAGAGAAAACAAAGTGAGCAGTTGTGCAGTGACAAAGATGTTTATGGGCATTTGAGAAAGCATCAGTAGATAAGCTTGGATCAAAGAGGTGGTATTGTGTATTGAAAACGCAGGGATGAAGACTGGAAAATGCAAACTAAACAGAGCTTTGATCCCCAGTTTAAGGACTCCAAATGCTATCCTTTATGAAATAGGGGAAGGACTTCATTCCACTTTATTTTAGAAATAAAGTAATATAACTCATTCATCAAATATTTATTGAGCACCTACTATATATCAGGCACCCTTGTAGGTGCTGTGAATACAGCAATGAACAAAACTGAAAAACAAAATGTCCTCATAGCATTTATATTCTGCTAGTTAAAAGCAGACATGAATTTCTTCTAGTTGAATTTTTATGGGGTTAGTCTACACACACTAAGTGCTTATATCAGTGCTTACAAACACAATTCATACTTCTGTGACAAAATTCAAAGCAAAAGAAAGCAGTTGTTACACTTAAGAAGCCTACAATTTAATATAGGTTTAGTATTAATGAAGGAAAGAAAGCACAGTCAAGTACCATATTTGTTTAAAAGCGGGGCGGGGAGGTGCTACCTGATCTACTATCACACTAAGACGATATAGTTGGAAAGTCTATGCAGAATCAAAAGACCTCCGTAAAATAAGGTTCCACCACACTGGACCTGAGGATTGTGTTAGATAAGTGGTTGTCAACCAGGGTAATTTTGCCACTCCAGAGGACCTTTGGCAGTGCCTGGAGACATTTTTGGTTGTCACAAAGAGGGTGGGAGGGTGCTACCGGCATCTAGTGCATAGAGGCCTGGAATGCTGCTAAACATTGTACAACATAAGCCAGAACAGCCCTCACAACCAATAATCATTTGGTTCAAAATGTCAATAGTGCCAAGGCCAAGAAGCCTTGTTTCAGATCAAGGCTTAGGTGTAATTACAGTAGGTATCTCTTACTTTTCAAAATCAAATCTGGATTTCTGTCAAGATGGCAACAATAGTTTATGTGTGGAATAATTTTCTGTTTGATTTTTTATGTCAAAAAACTCACGTTAAACCAGTGGCAGATTATGTCTAAGTAAACTTATCTTTTTGGAATAATCACTGAATTACTATTGAAAAATCCAAATTTTGTCTTGGCAAACTGGAGGGTAATTGCGAAATCACACGATGACTTCCTGCCTCAGAAGCTGGTAGGATTCACCTTTGCATGTTCTTTGAAGAAAGGAAGCGAGATGAAGCATGTCATGGAAACCAACTTCAAAGGCTGTGGTTTCATTCTAAATTCTAAGATGTAATGAGCTTTATAATCCAGTCATCATTACGAAGCTACATGTCTGGCTGCAAGCATCCAATTCTTATTTTTTCCTCGATGAAAGGATATTTTTTAAACAAATGTTGAAGGTCATGAAAGCAATATTCTTTAACGAGGGGAGGAGAACTTAATAACTCATAACAAACTGCAAGAGTTATCCAGGGAAGCCCAGCTCAATTCAACCTGAACCAATTAGTGTTTGCTGAGTCCCAACTGCATTCTCAGCGCAGTTCAAGGAAGACAGGCTGACAAGCTAAGTGGCGAGATGAGACAAGTCCACGTGGAACAATCAGAGACACTTGATGAATCCAGGGTGGGGCTGTTCAGACACAATTCAGGAGCTTCCATAGCCTTGAGGAGAGAGCCCTGTTGTGCTTTTCAATTCACTGGCTATGACTCGGCTAAGAGTTGCGTAACCTAAGAGATGCCAACCCAGTGTGGCAATCATCCAAGACACTTATTCATAAAACTCATAAGTATGGAGTGCCTACAATGTGTCAGGGACTTTTGAGGTGCTCGGATACAGTGATGAACAAGACAGACAGGGCTCCTGTTGCTTACAGAGCTTGTGATCCTGTGTGACCCATTTGCCTTGCCTCCTATTTTACTGCCCACCAGTCCCTTTCGCTCTGCCTCCTATTGTTATGTCTGCACATGACCCTTAGACCTGATGATGCTGATTTTAATATTAAGCCCTTTCTAATGACTTAGCTGGTCCTCACTATCTGGGTCTTTCTACTCCTGGATACTTAGAGTAAAACACTAGGTCCAGTCTGCCTCTAATCCTCAGCCAACACCCCAGGTAGACAGAACCGATCCTTGCCAAGTGGATGATCAGACACTGAGGGGCACAGACTAAAGGAAGCAACTGCCCAGGGGATGCAACAAAACTACTGATTTATGAGTAAGAATGTCAGAAATGGTGGGGGATCAACCCAGAAGACATGTCATTAGATGAGATTAGAAGAAAGTAATCAGAAGTTCAGCAGTTGATGGGGTATTGGATTCTAATGTTAACAGGGGAATGCCAGAGAGAGTCTGCAAGGCAGTGAGAAGGCTCCAGTGATTTGTTTGTGACAGCAACTTCTGACCCCTTTGCTAGTCATGCCATGCCTGTGTTCAGGTGCCAACAGGGCACCTCAATTGCTGTTCAATGGTTTCTGCCGTTATCAATATGTATCTGCTGCTGAAAAGTAAGAAAAGTCAGTGAGTGCTGGGGGAAAGGAAGGGGAATCAGAGAAGTCTTCACACAGGGTCTGGAAGAAAATACTGACTCAGGTGGAAGAAAGATGAGAAATGGATCTTCACATTCTCATCATAAGCAAAGGCATAAAACAAAATGAGCACAGGACATGAGAAGACAAGCAGGAGTTCTGATATTGCTTGTTGGGAGAAGGCTAAGTGTTGATTAGGTGGGGTGGAACAAGGTAAAGATGAGCTTCAACCCATTTAGCCCCAGTTCATAGCCCACAGCCCAACATGTCTCCTTTGTGCTGGGCTGAAGGTCAGTGCCCACGTTATCCTAACCATGCAGATTGATGAGGCTGACTCAAATGTGTTTAGATGTAGCTGAAGGCTTGTGTTGTCCAGTTAATGTCACTACTGTGTTTAAATATCAACTAATGGGCTATGAATTGGGGCTGTGATCTGAACAACAAATAGCCAGTATGGCTTTTTTAGTATGTGGGAAAATGTCAAGAAAACAGAAGCTATGTATATGGTAGGTGATAGTTGCAAGAGCAGGGAGCAAGAAGACTAAATGATATAGATTTAAAGTGGTTTAAGTTTATTTTCCATGATCACAAAGGTGGTTAAAAAAGTGATATGGTCTGAACTAGAATGGGCATTGGTAGAAATGGAGAGTGCTACAACAGGAGGCCTACCAGGATTGTTTGCATAAATGCAGGGGCTAAATAAAAGGTTTTCAGAGAACAATCATACAAGGACCTTTCCATTTTTTTCCTAGCAATTACATAAAAATGTTTACCAACTGACATGATTATATAATAACACTAAGCAAAAATATTAATATTTGTTGGTTGCCTCCAATATGCACATACTGTTCTAAACTAGTGAAGGTATTTTCTCATTGAATCCTCCCAACAACACATTACTTAGGTACTATTATTATCCCACTTTACAGATGAAGATACTGAGGCACAAAGAGGTTAAGTAACTCACCCAAAGTCAAGTAGAAAGTAGATGAGCCAGTATTGAGCCCAGACAGACTTCAGACCTTGAGTCCTACTGTCTCAGAGAGTACATGGTTGGTGCTGAATAAATGTCTTTAGACACTGAATAAATCCCTTCTAGTGTGAAGCTGTTATAGGTCTCACAAAAAGGTCAAACATGACAGCTATGCTTACATTAATCTCTTCCCTTTTTTAGACCAGTGTTTTCCTGAGACATGCAGCATCTGAGAGTGAAGCTAACATTTCCTCAGTTGGAAATAAATTAAAGAAACCCCTCCTGCATTTGTAGCCCACCCCTCCCGCCATCAACACTATTATCATATAATTCTCACTGTAGGTATGAATCTACAGAATCCATACAAAACTCCAATGCTTTTTCTTGAATCCTAAGAAATTCTGTTTATCGTATCTTTTTCACCACCTTCCACCTGGGGTACACAAAACAGACTGTTAAAAGGATTTCTCTTTTTTCTTTATCTGTCACCTGTAAGTCAAGCTCAGCCTTCTTGATGACTAGTTTACATTGGATATTTGTCTATTCAGTTATTCCCCTTTGGGATGAGGTTCCTCAGGGTAAAAGCTATCGGATGACCTATTTTTCAGTTTATTTCATAATTATTGAGTATCTACAAGCTCACCACATGATGCGTGATGAGCTCTGTCCTGCTTACTGTCATCTTCCCCAAGGGAGTCCTGAAACCCTTTCTGGACCAGTAATCCAACAATACACATTATTATTCCCCATTTAGTCAGCACATGTCCCGAACAATCTGCCTCCCACATGAAACCAATTTTATGCAGGGTTTAGGTTTAGGTTTCACACCACATGTCTCCTTTATGCTGGGCTGAAGGTCAGTGCCCACGTTATCCTGACCACACAGATTGATGAGGCTGATTCATATGTGTTTAGATGTGGTTGAAGGTCGGTATTATCCAGTTAATGTCACTACTGTGTTTAAAGGTTCTTTGTGCTGCAGGTAAATTGATGGAGAGCAATTACACATTTGTCCAGAAACTAGATGGATAAGTCTAAGCCTGTGCCATGCCAATAGGTGCTGTAGTGACAGAATGAAAGGCCAAATGGAAATATTTCTATTTTAGAAAATAAGTTAAATTTTTAGGTTCAGTTTTACATTGGAGTAAGGCAAAATCTTAGATGACAGAGTCTGACTAACCGGATAAGTTAATCAGCAGCTTGAAACTTACAAATACCTTTTACCTTTGTACTTTGTTGATTAAATAAGCTAAACTGGGTAGGTTAGCAAAAAACAATTTTTACTTTTTCCATTCTTCTCTGTTCAAATGAGATCTATTGAATAATTTTTCTTGGTCTCTAAAAGAAATTTCCAACAGATTACTTGGCATTTTGGTGATTTTCATATAATAAATGTCATCTGGTCCCTTTCAGCCTCAAGAACAGACTTGTGTCAGTAATTAAAAACTCTTGTCAAATGTAATGTCAAAACTCAAAAAAGTGAATTTAGTCCAGAACTTCTTTCCTCTCCCTTCCCCCAAGTGTGGGTCTAACTCAACTTGGAAAGACTGGGGTATGTGAGGTGGGGGTAGGGAAGAGACAGGGAATGTGTCTGATTCCCTGGCCTGGCTCCATCCTCTCCTCCACTCCTAGCTGCTGGCTTGGGCCCCCTTTATGGGGAATGGCATAAGAAGAAGAAGGGAGAGGTAGGTAAGGAAGGACCTTCCTTCATAGGCTGGCTGTAATCTGACTTAGGTGTCCTCTGGATGAGGAGAATAAAAATTGCCATGTTGGCTTCATGGGGCACACTGGCAGGGCTTTCAGAAATCCCTGACTGTCCTGTGACTGCTTCCCTTGGTGCAGGCCATGCTTCTCTTCTGGTCTTCTGCTTCCTTCTCCCTGCAACCTCTAAACTTCTGAAGGTCGGCTCCTCTTGGGGAATTCTTTGCTCCTCTAGGTGTTCTTCCTGAGTGAGATTATTTTCATGGCACCATATTATGTCTGGAAAAATATGCACCTTTGCCTATTCTATGGGGGAAGTGCTCCTCTTCACCAGTGTGGCCCTGTCTCTCTTCTCCGTGCCCATTCAGAGCTGCTAACCAACCATGGACTCCTCATGCAGCCTCTCCAGCCTGAGTAAGGTACCATGCCCCTTTGTCCTAAATTCCAGGACACACAGGTCAAGAGATCTGAGTAGTTCTCCCAGATCCACACTTTACTTGGTCTAAAGTGAAGGAGCAGATTCTTCTTCATCTTCTCCATGAGGGAGGGCCTGATGCACAGGACCCTTCAAAGGAACTCTTAGCCAAGCTGCTCCCACTCCGTCACACAGCTCTGAGGTTGATGATGGACCAGCACTGACAGGTCCCACTCCACACTGCCTCACATGTCCTGCATAGGTGGGCTAGAACCCTGCTTTCAACGTGAGGTGGCTTGTGCCCTGTGCTATGGTTCTTAACCTTTGGAACCTCATCTGAAATGAAGGTACAAGGATTCCATTTAAAAATTTTGTTCTGCATGATCCATTGAAGAGTTAAAGGAAATAAAGTGAAAATGAAGCAAACATGATGAGGTGATGGTTAACACGCTGAGAGGATCCACAGAAAGCTGTAGTTCTTAGCAATAGTGTGATGGATAGAAAATAAACACTGAGTTCTAGAAGCATTGACCAAAGGTGAGGATGCTTGAGGAACATGAAGGGAGACAGGAGAATGGAAAAAAGGGAAAGCTTTCATGTGGGTGGTTCCTTCCTCTAAGGGTGATTAAAAGCAACAGAAGAGACTAACCAAACAAATTACCTACATAGCACTTGGTTCACATAAGTGTCAACATGATGTATTCTATTATTAGACCCTCTAAATCCATTCGGAAATACAGTGAGAACCCAAGGTAGGAAATAGAATGGCTGATTAACCAGTCTGTCTTTGTCTAAGGGGTGTGTGTGGGTGTGTGGGTGTGTGTGTGTGTGTGTTTTAATAAAAATAATATAGGTTTAGAATAAAAGCAAATAATCTAGGTTTAGAATTATGTGTATCCACTTGAGACAGATACTGATGTAAACAAAACCAGGCTCACAAGGACCAAGGTCTAGTGAGGGGAGGAGGGAAGTGGACAGTAAAGAGGAGCAAAAATCTACAGTTAGCATAAAAAGCCACATTATACCCTACTTGTTATATCCCCCATGACTGCACTCTCCCTTCTCTTGCTTTGCTCAGTCAAGCTGGCCTCCTAGCTTTTTCTTTAGCATGACAGGGTTTCTCTCATCTCAGGGACTTTTAACCTCACTTCCTATGCCTGAAAACTTCTCCCCCCAAATATCTACATGGATCACACCCTCATCTTCTCAAAATTTTTGTTCAAATGTCACCTTCTCGATGAGGTACTCCATGACCATCCTATTTTAAATTGCAGCTGCCTCCCACCCCACTTCCTGTTCTCCTTTTTTGGCTGTATTTTCTCCATAGCACATTTTAACACCTTCTGTAAGTTACCTGTTTGGCTCCTCTCCACACACAAAAAAGTAAATCTGATGAGGGCAGTGTTTTTTCTCTTATTTGTCTACTGATATAGCTGTACCACCTAGAGCAATGATAGCACATGGTTATCAATGTGTTGATAATTCAGTAAATGTTTTTTAAATGGAGAATTTTTTTAAATACAAAAGAAAGAAGAGATTAACAAAGGAAGGCTTTAGGGAATGCAGAGGATATCTCCCTTAAAAAAAGCCATCTGACTAGGGGTGACGTCTGGGTAGTCTTATGACAGGAAGCTGAAAGGTGATGGTGGGACAGGAAGAGAAGCTACCAAAGGCCTGCTATTCTGGGCGGTTGTATGCTACACATCATGAGTGAGCTCTTCCATGACTAGGCCCTGGTTCTGATGATGCATGCTGCAGTAAGGCTAACTGCAGTTATAAGGCCACCAGAATGGAATAAATATAGTCTTTAGTGTCAGACAGGCTTGGGTTCAGTTCCTGTCTCTGCCACCTACAGGCTCTGTAGCCTAGAGCAAGTCATTCTGATGGCAACAGCTGCCCGACTGGACTAGCTGCTGTGAGGATGCCAGCTGCAGAGAGGGAGGCGTGACTGGGACTGTGGAACCCGTGGAGGCTGGGAACAGGAGGGAGCCTGCCCCCTACTGACTTGGTGGGGTAGGAGCCCTGGGCTCTCAAGGCAGCTGTAGCCACCCAGCTGCAGTTCCGTGCCCTGGCATCCCAGGGCTCTCGGGGGCTGGGAACACCCCCACTTCTGCAGGCTCAGAAGGGCCTTCTTCCACTCCTAGCACCTGCTCCAATTTCGGATCAAGGTCGAGGTTCAGCCCAGGCACTGTCACAACCTAGCCAGGTGTGTGCACACTTGGGGCAGCACTGACACACCAATCCCCCACCTTGGCCCCCTCCAGACTTTGGGCGCCAAGGAGCACAGGAGGAAGGCAGCAGGTGGGGGTGAGCTAAGGGCAGCTGGATGCAGGCCTGCAGGTGCCCTTTGGTGCAAACAGCCTGGGCTATGGAAGGCATGATGTCAGTGGGAGGCTGACTAGGTTCCTGGATGGAAAGGCGTAGGTCCCCAGTGAAACCCCACTTTCAGGCTAGGGATGGCCTGAAGCCTGGGAGCTGGGCTGCCAGTTCCAGATGAAGTCCATGGATATGAGTGATAACTTCACTGATGACCATTGGATCAATTGGATAGTGCTTTTTCCAGGCCCGCCAATGGCCATCCATGGACCAATCACCATGCACTTTCTCCCTTCTAATCCCATGAAAAACTGGGTACTCAGTCAGACTCAGACAGAAGTCAAGACTACCAGCTGTGAGAGGGAGTTACCCACTATGGGTCTCCTCGTCCAGACAACTTGCCTGCAGAAAGGAGCTACCCACTACAGGTCTCCTCTCCACTGAGAGCTGGACACTCACTTGGAGAGCCTGCCTGTGGAAAGGAACTACCCACTTCAGGTCTCCTGAGAGCTGTTCTGTGGCTCAATGAAGCTCCTCTCCACCTTGCTCACCCTCCAGTTGTCTGCATACCTCATTCTTCTTGGAGGCGAGACAAGAACTCGGGACCTACTGAATGTTGGAACCGAAATAGTTGTAACATAAATCGGGCTGAAACACACCTCCCACCTGCTCACCACATTGCAAGCAATGAGAAAGAGAGAAGAGCTGTGGCCCTTTGGGGAGCCCAGACCTAAGGCCCCCCGAGCCAGATCTGTAACACCCTCTTTGGAGCTCTACAGTTCCTGGCATCTCTAAGCTTTCAGGTGCCACAGTGTTCCCTTTGTCCAGACACCAGTGACCGCAGCAGAAACCGCTTACAATGCATCTGGTCCAGCAGCAGCCTCACACAGAGTCAGCACCCATGCTGGAGCCTGGAGCTTCCCACTCTGCTTCAGCAGCCAGTGTGCCTGGCTGTGTGCAGTGGCCAGACCCCACGCTGACTCGTTCACACACCCCTTACTGCTCTGCACCTGGCTCACCCTTGGCAGGTGTGGGATCCAGGCTGGTAGCACAGACCAAGCACAGCCTGCCGAACCAAGTGGGTGGAACAAGCCCAGAAGTGTGAGCAATACCCAGGCAGAAGGTACCACTGGCCACAGAATTTCTGGCTGGCAAAGCGACACCCCAAGGATCCTGTGACAATTTCACCTCTGTAGTAGTTTCCTTGTCTTAAATAAATGAGAGTAACATTATCTAGTTCATATAATTATTATGAGAATCAAATGTGAAAGTGCATAAAAAACAAAAATGAAGCTACGACTCATACTGTCCAGTCTGAGAAGAAATGTCATGAGTCTAGTAAGCAAAAACCATCTCAAAATAAATCAAGACCTTTATTTGTAATTTTTAATTCTGTGAAGGAGGAAACAATGACCAAGTTTATTTCTCTCTTTTTTTTAAGTTACCAGTTTATCCTTTATGTTCCCCTTATGCTACTTTGCAACTGCTCACTTGCTTCTTTTATTTGGCATATAGTAGGACCATATTAAATTATCTTTAAAATCTATGTTGTTTGGAAAATATTTCAGCATTTCCCAAAAGTTAACCAACCATAGATCTTCTAGCCTTCCTCTACCTTTCCTTTCTCTAGCAATTAGGTCACCAGGAAGACTGGCAAGAGTATAGATTAAGAGATTCAGTACTGCTTAATGATGTCACATGGAGATGACCAAAATTAGCTCTTTTAGAACGTGTTTCTGTCTGCCCACTCAATTCAGCACTGACTGGAGCTGTCTTCTAACTTAATTGAATTTCCAGTGATAGCATAAAAGGGGGGCGTTATTTTATTTTAGTGAGAAAATTTTTAAAGTGTTAAAATAGAAATGGGCCAGGAAGGCTTCAAACCTCCTCATGCAACCTCATGGCCATTTCTGAACTAGTATAAACAAAACATTTTGTGTGAAGTCGTGTTTACCTCTAAATTTCATCTTATTTCCTGGAGACATGGGTCATTATAGTATAACTCTGGATACTTGCAAGATTTAATAATACTAAACATTCACATTGAAGAAGGAATAAACAATCAGCAAACAAAGCCATCAACTCCCTATCACAGAGTTTGGCATCTTACTTGCCTATATAGTATCTCATGATTTAGAACACACTATTGAATATCGAAGAGATTTTGCTATGTTGGGAAATATAAACTTAGCCTTAAAATGAAAGGTACAAAGCAAGCTTTCTCACATCTGGAAATATATGATCAATAAGAATCTTTCAAAAACATGGCTACGAGGAATGCAAATAAAATATTTTTAATTCTCTACATGATATCAAGAGACAGTCAGACAAGTTCTTATATAGTTACAGAATCTCCAGATCAGGTTTTAAGAAGGGACTTTTTAAAACAAAACAAAACTCCTAAAAAATAAGCAGTATTGCTGCACCCTGTGCCACAGTTTGATCACTGTTCTCCTGCTTCTGCTTATGTTTCGGATATGCACTTTGGCAGGTAGCACCCCACCTAACTCTTACATCCAGTTCAACTCAGCACATGGAAAAAACACCCTGAGGGTTTGTAAAAGCCCAGCTCTGGAATGACAGGTGCCAGAAATAGCTATTACTAATCCATGATATGTCAGACCACACACTGGGCCTTTGCACTGGCTATGCCCTCTACCTGAAAGCTCCCACCCTCCTTCCACTGGCCACAATTTCCCACTACACTCCTTGGGAAAGCTTTCCTGGGACTCTGGCTGGGCCATCCCCCCTTTAATATGTTCTAGTTTTTGAACTGGCTTACGTGATCCTCTGGTTGATGTCCATCTCCTCCGTGAACTTAAACTCCAGGAGAGCAGTATTCCCAGTACCAAGCACAATGCCTGAAATATAGAGACTTCCAGACATTGATTGAACAAATGAAAGAATGTGTGCAGGGAGTAGCAAGAGAGGACTATGTGAAGATTGTTAGAGATCAGGTCATGGAATATGAAGGGGCCTTAACCTTGAACCACAGTGTAAAGTGGAAGAGAGGGGGTAGATTTAATTTATCTAGGAACTACATAGTTCTCTAAATAACTTTAACTCTGAATTCTACATAATGAGTGAGTTCTCATAGTAAAGACATCATTCTCTCAATAACCTGTGCAAGTTGGTTCGGACCCTCAAGTGGAAGTCTAAAGAACATTCAGCTGGAGACCAATATGAGCGAAATAACTTTGTGCTCCCTGGGGAAAGAGACTAGAAGACTAGGTATCATTGATCCTTTTGTTCCCCACCCTTGGCATGTATTCAGCCCTCAATGTACTCCACAGTCTTGTGTGTGAGAAGGGTAAAGCAACATTGATGTCTAAGTTGGGGCAGAGATGTAGTCACACAAGGATTAAGGCAGCATGCATTCCTCAGGCATGTTTCTCCCTCAACAAGGTCCCTAAATAACATAATAGGTAGAATCAAATGAATGAGTTCTCCTTCTCCTGCAGTAAACCTTGAGAAATGATTTATGTCACATTATTTTCTGACCTCCAGAAGAGAACATTTAACCAGTCATTTTAATATAAATGAAATTCCCAATCAAGTTGTACTTCATCAGGATTCCTGAGATTCCTGCCAGAATTAAATCACATGTCCTGGTCAGTGCCAGCACCCAGTGTGGGCAACCAGGCTGGCATAGGAAAGTGTCTGTTGCTTGCAGGTAAGATATATTTTTAAAGGTGGCTAGCAGTTGCTTCTTAGACTGAGATTTCTAGGTAGTGGTCATGTAGTTTACAAATAAATATTAAGTTCTTTGATGTTTATTTCCTAGATCTTTTTCATCATCCTCATTGTAACTATTGTTATCATAGCACCACTGTTAAAAACAATTCCTTTGAATTTACTTACCAAGCCTCTCAGCAAATACTTTTGGAGGTTAATTTCAGCATGAGAGAGAGAAGGGAGGGGAGGAAGGAGGAAAGAACCATCTTTATTCATTAGGAAGAGCCTGTCATATCTCTCAGTATCTCACAGTGTTCAAATTACTTATACCTAATTTATTTTCTTCTCTATATTTTTACCTTGTCTTGTCCCAAAAGGAATATGAAGTAATTTTAAAAACACATAACAATACAATTTTGAAAAGAAGTAACTGAAGGAATTGCTGCAGAGAGAAAAAAGCAAAGTCTTCTCAATGAGAGAAATAAAATTATAAATCACTTGGTGATCCATAGATTTGTAAAATGGTATAACAAGGCAGTTGTCCAGAAGCACAGCTGCTCTTAATGCAGAGACAGCCTGGAGGCCTTCCTCTAGAGGGCGTGGTGGAGCACAGTCCCAGGAATTCTCTCACTGCAAGTGAACAATGGCGACCCCACCCCTCCCCGCATCGTATTAGACTGTCATCTAGTGTCCGCCAATGGGAAAATCCTCAGTACTATATAAGAGGAATTCCACAGTGACTAGGAATGTGGTTTCAATACTCAGTTCAAAGCAATCTACAAAAGCATCATATATGCTTTAGGTAGTCAATCTTGTGCATTTTTTCTATTAATACAGCCTTTGATGAATGGTGGGAGGCAGTGAGCTAGAAGTTAAAATTACCACACAAGAATCTGGTATCGATGGCTCAGTGGGATGGCAGAGGAAAAGAATTGTAGGTGATTCTGCCAGTGAGAAGTTACTACCCTACCACAAAGCTAATGCCCCAGCCCTACTATCACACTCTTTATTTCTGACTATTAGCCCTTTTCTAGTACAACACTTTGGAATGTAGTTCTTGACTTGAGCCAGGCTGAGGAAGAAGGAATTGGTTACCTTAGATCAACTTTCTTCTAAAAAGACCAAGGAAAATGGGACAATTGTGGAACTCCTCAGGAGATTCAAGTGGCCTATAGTTAGAATATGCTGGTATTAACAACATCTGATAAACTGCAAGTGATCTGTTTTACAGTTTCTAAGACATACTTTTTAGCATTTACTGCATGCCAGGCACTCTTCTAAGTATTTTGTATGTATGACTCTTTTCACCATGGAGCCACGGTGGGTAAGCATCTTTTTATAGTTCATTGATAGGCTGCTTTCCAAAAAA